>NC_139348.1:80171761-80207960 GCF_055883805.1 Amblyomma maculatum
CCACTCATTTTAACATTTATGGACAAAGCCTTTGCACTGTATCCTTGAGGGCACGGTGTTTGGGCAGATTTGTTGAATTTGCACGTATCTCTGGCGTGCCGTAAAATTAAACCTGTTGCGAATTGTGGAAATTATAAATTAAGAAAATATTTTCACCTGCAATCAGCTTGTATTATTAGAGGGTTTTAGTTCCTAGGATTTCGGTGATTGCATACTTAGAGGAGTAACGGTTGAGACGTGATCATGCGCAGAATGCTATCGAAGAAATAGCTGCAATGTATAGGCATTGTCATAAGCTGTAGTTGCCGTTCAGTGCGGTGTTTGAATTACGATCTCGACTATGGCTCACAAAAGCCTCTATCATCTGGGCTGTCACCTGCAACTGCTCAGAACATAGAAGAAGTGGCCGTGACATAAAAGAAAATCGGTTTGAAGTTTTCTGACAGTTTTGTAGCTTAAAAATTTATTACAGCAATCTGTAACAAATGTACCAAAATAGTTTCACCTGCCAGTATAGTTCACCACTGCCTATTACGGCCGATCCCGGCAGTGATGGCCGCGTTTCGTTCGAGGCAAACCTTAAGGCGCCTTTTTACTGTGCTATGCCAGCGCACGTTAACAACCCCACGTGGTCGAAATTTCCGGAGACTTCCACTACCGCTTCCATCATTGCTGATGCCACTCTTGTTCGTTCAAACCTCTACAATAAACTGACCGCATACGAGTCATTTTCTCCGTCTTTATTTCTCCTATTTAAATGCGAGAAAGATTGCATCACAAAATGCCTTTCAAGAACTTTAGAAAGAGTTAAACATTTGCGTTCATTTTTTTTTCGGATAAGCCAGCCAAAGCTATCAAGAAACGCACCACATTTTCCGAGCATGAGATTTATTAAAGTTCAGATTCCTTGTTAAATGCTAGGCGGCTACGCCTTCCAGTACCATTGTGACGCAAAGCATCCTTCGCCGCAACCGTAGATAGCAGCACTGTTTTTTAGCTTCTTCACAGAGCCAGTACTTGAAGCAGCTGAAAACAGAAAAGAAAAAGCAATACAGATGTAAGCTATATTTGATGAGTTTCTTCGCTCCATTGCCCAGGTACAACAACCAATGGATGGTGCTTGATTACAAGAAATTCCAGCCTGGAAATCAGCTCCCAGATGGCCTTCTTTACGTGCTGGAGCAGCTACCGTAAGTCATCTGTCAAAAATATTATGGTTCGAGTTTGTGCTACACTATTTAATTATTTATTTATTTGCAATACTGCCAGTCTCAGTACGAGACCATAATCAATGCAGTAGAAAGTTAAAGGTAATAAGCAGAAATTCAAAACATAGTTTATTTATTTAATTTGTAATAAATATATTGTATTATTGTTTATTACAATTAATGCAGTAGAAAGTTCGAGATAAGGACGAATGTCAAGCAGAGTAACACTGAGACAGCTCTGGCAATAAATGTTATAGAACTACAAGTATGCAGGTTGCAAACAATAACATAAAAATTCAGAGCAGCGTGGGAAAAGGATTTGCACAGCAGCATTCGTTCATATAAACAAGCATGTTAGTATACGAAGTAATTAACAATAACAAAAAACTCCAATATTGCTAAAACATAGTAACGGGTCCCAGTGGGCAAAGCAGTCATCTATAAAAATAACATGTCATGGAATCGGGCCATAAGTACACGTTGCGTGGTCATCTGGCAGAGGATTGTACTATGAGCACTTTACTCATGTTTTTTTTGGATTAAAATCTTGTGATGAAGGAAGATAATAAGCCCGAAATAGTAATCGATGGATAGATTTCAACCATTGATTGATCGCTAATGGAAAGAAGGAATGTTTCAGGGTGCTGGCTTGACGTGAATATTTACTAAGCGTATGCGCATGGTTGTGCCTGGTTTGCCGCGACAGGGAGAGGGATGCATATTTGGACAAGTTTATAATAAAGTTGTTGTATAGTAGCTAAATTTCAGGCCAGATACTTCAGATCTTGTCTACTTAAAGGAGCCGTACTCCCTTTATGTCTTTTATGTCGCTCGCGATATCTTTGAGTTTGGAGAATTGGAATAGATCCGGGTCGGTATTAATTTCAATATCTCCGCCCAGCAGCAACATCTTCCACAATACCACAATGATACATAACAATTGTTTTAAAATCTATTGGAAGAAAACTTCCTAGAGTGGCTACGAAACAATGAAACAAGACTAAAAAATTAATACATGGAAGCACTGAGGATGTTTCTTCAGATATGTCAGCTGACATGACTTTTTGTTCCCGAAATCAGCGCCGAGTAGATTTTGCTACACTTAACAAGGTGATATAGCAAATGTTACAATCATTTTAAATCTTGGATTAACCCAAGATAAGTAGTAAAGTATATCAAACATCATATTTTGGTGTCAGGAACTATCGTACTAATCAAGACTGATATTTGCTACGCGACAATGTAGACAATATGCTAGCAGGATTTCGAAAACCATCGTGATTACAAGTTGCTTTTGTAATATAGCTTTCGATGTTGAAGAAATAGAGCGAACACGTGAGGAAAGGTAGTTATTTTTTTTCTGTTGGATTACTTGCAGACACTACATCAACGTGACTGATGTTACTCCCGTTCTGAGAGAGAAGACGTACTGGGCTAGTTACAACGTGCCGTAAGTATCACTAACTTTGGCGACACAGTTCTCTTGTCTGTAATCCGTAAAATGCTGATGTGTCTGAGAGCGCTCTCTAAGTGAGGTAATTTTTTTTTACCGCAAATATTATTTATCGGAGCATTATGAACGAACGCACTACTACCATGATTAGAATAGAAACGTTGTACCAATTTCTCTAGCCTCCAAGCAGTTTCGAAATGTTGAGAAGTCATAACGTTCCATTCGTTCATGGGGACATTCAGCCCCTTCCCTAAGAAGTAAAATGTGCTCCGCTAACAGCGTTGTTTGGCCCAAGGAAGTCGTCAGAGAGGAATACGAGGCAGACACAAATGATTGTACGAACGGTTCTTGAGACAATTGAAAATTTTAAAATCTTTTTCCCCTCCACTTCTAGTTTTCTGCCTTTATGATACCTAGGCGCTAGTCCAGGCAACCGCGATACGTTGATTGTTTTATTAGATATATGGCTTGTTTCTATGTAAAAGGTGTTGGCATTGTAAGCAAGCAAAAAAAAAAAAGAACACCAATGGATTCAAGCAAGAAAAAATTCCGCGAAACATGTTTCAAGTATGGTGTGAAACTTGTACAAAAACGGGCAAGGCTCAGTAAAAATCATCATCATCAGCCTGACTATACCCACCGCAGGGTGAATGCTTCTCCCAAATTTCTCCAATTAACCCGGTTCTGTGTTAGCTGCATCCACTTCACCCCTGCGAACATCTTAACCTCATCCGCCCACCTAATTTTCTGCCGCACCCTGTAACGCTTCCCTTCCATTGTAATTGGAATTTCAATGAAAAACAACTAAAAAAAAATCTCTGTGAGCCTTGTGCTACATGGGGCGCGATATACCCTAAAGATCTTATAGAATGCGGTATTTCGGGAAACCCACTCAATGCCACGTACGTGAGCTTTATGGGCGCTTAAAAGTAGTGATGATGTCGACCAGTAGCGAGGCAATTGAATCTTCAAAACAATATAGCTACATTTGTGTTTTGCGGCATTGGTCATTAGCCACGAAAGCTTAGGCTGGATAAAACAAAGAGGTGGGTTTTCCTTGTGCCGAGGTCGTATCTTAGTATTTTCCTTTACGCCTCGTTGTCGAAGTTTAGTATCAACGCTCTTCGACAAAATGGCACGTAACAGACTTAACCCAAATTTAGCGCCCAGCGCAAAAACCAGTGGCGACTAGCCTTGAAAAGAAAATTGTTCACTGGGAAATAATTGATAACATGAAGCCATTCCACTTGAAAGCTCCTATTTAAGCAAGCATGTGACTTGATAATGGTGTCTAGAACTTTCGAAAGGGTGTTATGTGGCGGCGTACAGTGCCCCCATACTGTCAGCGTGTTTCATTTCATAGATTCCGTCAGTGGTTTAATTACGTTTTGGCAGCATCGCCGCATAGTTAAATTTAAAGAAGTCCTTGATAGTGTTTAGTTGCCGCTAAATGTACGAATCCGAAAAAAAAAAACGACAGCTCAGTTTTCATTAACCAAAACGGCAGCTCTCGCAGTGTACTAATTTTCGACAAATTCCTGCCATGCGAAGAGAAGCTACAACCGGCATGCATTGGAGCTTAACGATACAGCTAGTTAAAACGTTACCTGTCACGAAATGTCGGCCAGTCGCCCTCTTTTAGAGCAGCCCGCATCGGCTTTAGGCCCAGAAAAAAGAGATAAGCATGCTTAATAGGTGTATCTATTTGTTAATACATTATTTAACCATGAACAGCTTCCTATATTTTGGACTCTACGGGCGTTGCGCAATAGAGGGAGCATTGCCAAAGCTGACATATTCGCTTTGCGAGTACATTTATTCCACACCGTGGTCTGGGCTATGGGCTGAAGTTCAAGGCAGCCACATAGTGCATGCTGCCGGCTGTATTGCCCTATGTATGCACAGTGACGCGTAAGCCTAATGGAAAGCAACTGTTGTATCCATAGCATAACAAGCGACTTTAAGGACTAATGTGCGGTTACATTTTTGTAGTATATCGTGGAGCTATACTAATTATTTATTACAGTAGTGCTACATTCGGTTTTGTTTTCTGGTTAGAGGCTGCCACAGCAGCTAGGAGTTGACACTGAAATACTGGGCAGTCTGAAATTATCTCTTGAGGAATAATGGAATCAGTGTCTTCTTTGAACATGAACTTTAGGCGGAAAATTAGGAAAAAAAAAATGGCAGAAAATTCTCCGTCATTAACTGTGCTCAGAAAAATGCCAGATTACTGGCTATGAAGAGCATTTTTTTGTGAAGTATTCGTGAGTGCCGTGGTTAGCCGACCAAGGACACTCCTTGCTTGAGAACCTTTTACTTCAAATTCTTCATGAGAATTTCAAATGGCAACAAGATTTAGCGCGTAGCATCATTTATTCAAAGCAAGAAAGGAAAGCAAAAAATATCGCTAGTACACGCCATTTCCAGAGCATGTCGGAATTATTTAAGCCAAGGCATGAACTGTGACAGCATATCTGCTCAGGACCAATGTTGCATCCAGCACTGGCGATGTGTGACAAGCTGGCACACATCAATTATTTCGCTCTTTTGAATGAGGAGCACGACTCTTGTTCGTGTGATCGTTCTTTGATACAGTTTGTTCATTTTTTTAACGTGGTATAGTGTGTTCTCCTGTATATGTTTAGTCTGCCATCTTTCATGTAAATCACGAAATATTTGGGCTAGTCATTGCATCTGCGTTAGGAGTATACTCTCGCTGTCAGCTTAAAAGGATATTGCCTCCGTAAGCGCTGCTATCCAATCCATCCCTGGGCTACTGGATGGTTGTCAAAACTTTCCCTTGCTATTGTAAGGCGAAATAGATAGCAGTATGATTTATTTTTATGTAAGCAAGATATATATTACGAATGCGAAAGGGATGTGCGTATTCAAGGGTTCTTAAAATTAAGCTAGCAGACAGCGACATCCTGTCAGTGCTGATAATTGTCCCCGGCAAGCAACAGGTATTGTCTGTACAAATTTAAGAAATCCCCTTCAAAAATGAGCATACATGTAATTGATTTTGTGTTTATGTTATTGCCTTTTTTACGGTTAATGGTTATCCAAATGTGGTTTATTATTTTTATTTTCATGCAGCTTCTTCGAGTTTATATTCAACGTCAGTGGCTGGTGGCCTATGGTGGAAAAGTACGGCGACTGGTTCACGTTCGACAGGACACCACGAGCGCTCATCTTTAAGCGCGATCACTCCAAAGTGCGAGACACGGACTCCATGATCAACCTCATGAGGTACAGAATGGCCAATATGGCCAGTGGGACCTTCCCTTGCAGAGCATATACCCTGGTTTATTTGCTACACTCCAAAAAATCGCTTCTTGATCTTAAATACAGGGCCCCGAAGGCAGCCGAATGGTTTTAGAGCAATAATAAAGCAGAGAGATTAAAGAAAACTAGATCAATAAAAGTGCGATATACTAGCAGCTCATAAAAATTTTGAGGATGTTGAATATGCAATACCTCGTACCCACAAATACAGCTCTATTTCGCTGAAAGCAGAGGTGAACACATTCGCCATGGCATTGCGAAATAAGGGTGTAGACAAGCCGCATGTGAATGTACTGGAAGATAGATCTATATTGGCTGCACAGCAACCATAGTTCTGCAAAAGTACAGTATTAAATTCCCATAAATAAAGCGGCTAGGCAAGGAGACACGATCTCCCCAGTACCATTCACAGCTTGCTTAGAGGAAGTATTCAGAGATTTGGAATGGGAGCAGTTAGGGATAAGGGTAGATGGAGAATACCTCAGTAATCTGCGATTTGCTGATGACATTGCCTTGCTAAGAAACTCGGGGGATGAACTGCAAATAATGATTGATGACCTAGAAAGGAAAAGTAGAAATGTAGGCTTGAAAATCAATATGCAGAAGACTAAGGTAATGTTCAACAGCCTCGGGAAGGAACAGCAGTTTACATTAGGTAGCGAAATACTGGAAGTAGTAGGCGAATATGTCTACTTAGGACAGGTAGTAACCGCAGATCGGGACCATGAAAAGGAAATAACAAGAAGAATAAGATTGCAGAAGACTATATAATATGCAGAATAATATATAATAATATGCAGAAGACTAAGGTAACGTTCAACAATCTCGGGAAGGAGCCCAAGTTTACACTAAGTAGCAAAGCACTATAAGTGGTTTGGCAAATATGTCTATTTAGGGCATGCAGTAACTGGCGATCCGGGTCATGTAAAGGAAATAAGACAATAAGATTAGGATGGAGTACTCGCAGCTTATGACTAGCAGGTTATCGGTATTGCTGAGGATGAGAATATATATAGGTTGTATCTTACCTGTACTCATCTATCGGGCTAAAACGTGGAGGCTAACAAAAAGCATTCTACTTAATTTGATGACAACACACATAGCTATGGAACGGAAAATAAATGGTAGGTATTACGTTAAGAGATAGGAAGCGTGCAGAGTGGGCCAGAGAAATAACCCGAGTTAATGACACTCAAGTTTAAAACAAGAAGAAGAAATGGGCATGGGGCAGGGCATGTCGTATAAGTCGCCACCGCAGACCGAGGAAAGAAAAAAGAAATAGAACTTCATTTAGGTCCTGGACTGGCAGCTGTGAACATGATATGAGTTGACTGGCACACTTTGCATTATGACACACGCACGCACACACCGCCACAGTGGCGCCCTCTGTGCCTGCGCTGGGTACAGGTAAACATGTTTTCTCTCAATCTGCGCAATCTTTGTCTCGATGAAAGCGCCGTAGGTCACGCTAAACGCAAGTGCCAGTATGTTATTCTAAATGCACTTGAGAACACTGCCAGAGTATCAAGCGTTAGGCCGTCGACGTGGGCAAACGATTCAGCATTATTTTTTTACGATGAGACCCGCAGTTACCGCGGTCATGAAGTAGTTGGAGTCAGGCATGTACGATTTTACTCGGCAAGTGTGAAAGAAAAAGCTGTAGCATGAAGATTTTGCGCAGTAATGGTTGCAACATCTACTGCAGCTTGTGAACTCTCTAGGATAGCCGGGAGAAATGTTTTTAGCTGTAGCGTTAAAGGTGCTGTTCTCTTTGCTCCCTTTTATTCTCTGTGTTCTTTGAACCGCGCGACTGGAAACATTAGTAAAAAGCAGCTCGACAGATACGCAAAGAAAACCGGCTTTTATGCTTTATATTTTGGTGGTGCTATATATTTTGATTATGAAGATCCACAGCATAGGAAAACATTCCGCTCTAAAGGCTGGGGTATGAGGGCACCAAATGCTTTTTTTCGAGCGTTGCATGAAGTTGCCTAGAACTTTAACATTAGGTGATGGTGCTTTTCTGCACGCTATGGTACGTGTCTGTTAGGCATGTCAGCTTACTCCCACATTTTTCTTTGCATACGCCATCTCTAAGGTACAACGACTACAAGAATGACCCACTGTCTCGCTGCAACTGCACTCCTCCGTACAGCGCCGAGAACGCCATCTCTGCACGCAGTGATCTCAACCCGGAAAATGGAACATACCCGTTCCCTGCTCTGGCACGCCGAGCACATGGTGGTACAGATATGAAGGTACGTAGAACCATTCACCTCTATCGATTCCACTTTTATTGGCAGTTTGATTCTTTTCAGCTAGATGATTATATTTATGAACTATTAAAAGATGACGGGCCCTTCATTTCAGTCCTGGCTCCAATCTCAGAATGGACATCAATGTTAGACACACGCGGCATAGACGGGTTAGTAACCTTGCATAGTTCATGGCGTGGGTAAGGCACTGCTCTTGAAGGTTACGAGGCTATCCTTTTTTGCTCCCAGAACTAATGAACTTTCATGCTACTGAAAACTTGCTAACGTTGACACATTTTCCTAATCCATTAATTCCGAGTACATTTAAGAGACTGATCGATACTTTAACTGCACGCAGCCGCATTGCAATTCGAGCATCCGCAAACATATTACAAGTTTCATAGGCAGTCCTTAGCACGTCGAAAACCTGCCAGTTTGAAACAAAAAACACAGAATAAAGCCTCTCTTAGCGTGGGCTTTCTTGCAGCGAAATTCTTGCACCTTCGCGTCAGTTAGCACTGAGTCGATAGGTGCGGAACTGTTTTGGCAAAGCGCCAGGCCTGTGGCACTAAAGAAGAGGCACAACCATCGTAAAAAACACTCTCATGGCAGGCTATCGGTAAAAGCGCGGTAATGTTTTCAACTTATTCCAAGACACTGTGCCCTAACTAACCAGCATAGTTGAGCAAATACTTCTTCGTCGGTGCATGACACTCAGGCAAGCAGAAGGCGGAATTGAAGCTGAAAATAAAAGGCGCATCTTAATGTAACTACACGCTAACTGTATGGCTGTCTTCGGAAGCATGAATGCCGAGTGGGTAACTCGCCTTGGTTATGCTAATCGCAATAAATAAATAATCAAACAATTATTCCAAGCGATCAATCAACAAATTCTTATTTTCATTAAAATATACTGTGGACTAAAAGTTGAAACAGCTGACGAGTTCCGCATCTGTTATAAGCTTTGAAAATTGTATCTAATGAACAGAAAGTTGAAACAGCTGACGAGTTTCGGATCTGTTATAGGCTATGAAAATTGTGACTATTGAACAGGCTCTACAGGCGATTGATTGATATAGGATCAGTGCTAAAAAAAGGAAAACAAATAAACTGGCGATACAAACGATAAAAATAATTCGCAAAATGTTCAATAAGAGCTGGGACAAAAACGGAAGGCTTATGTGAGCATTGGAAATAAATATGGTGGCAAGAGTCTCTGATGAGATAGTCTTGGCAAGAAGCATAAAAAATTTAATATTTTGCTAACTGTAACCCTGAATTATGCACTGAAGAAAATGATTCTTCTTCACAAAAATATGCAGGGTTCAATAACCGCATTTTCTTTCTGTGGTGGAAGGACAGTTCTATTGTACTATATGTATAAGACGAATTGCATCAATCAGTGCCAAATTTAACGAATGTTTCATAACGCAATAATAAACTCTGAGTGTAGAAACTTCTATACAACATCTTATTTCTGATGAAGCACTTTCAGAAATATATTTCGAAGATGTCAATGGAATTCACCGTCAGTGATGTAAACATAGGGCTCTTTGCTGCTGCACGCATGTCACGCCATTTGCGCTGACACAGTGCAGCATGACCGATACCACTGAACCATTGTGCAGCATAACCTTCACCTCACCAGGACCGATACATTTCATGCGTGCCATGACACATATACCGCATAAAAATGCTTATTTGAGGTTGTAAACATGGTCATTCTATGTGAGGTGCTTTGAGAAATGTATTACAAAAAATTATATATAATCCACCATTGCGAAATATTGAGATCCAACAAATTAATCAGATTTGTGAATGTTTAGCCTCCAGGCGTGGACTAAATGGTGCGTTTCATTATGGCTAAATTTTAAAGCATTCACTACAGTCTAGATTTCTAAATGAAAAAATGTCCTTTTACTCTTAAAATTTTTGTCTCTTTCTAAGGTGTCCTTTCTTTGAACTATAGTGTAACACAAAACGAATGTGCACGAATGTCCGCGCATGTAAGCGTATGTCATGCAAATTAAAAATAACAGGAAAGCTGGAAAGCTTGTTTCTAAAACACGGGTAATGATTGGTTTTCTTATGGGCGCCCCCTAGTTGGCGTGTGTCAATCATTGTGTGTAAGCGCGTGTAAATCGAAGAAATCAAACATTTCAAGAGCATTTCAAGCGCAACTCATCTAGAATAGTATGAGTAGGGAAAATATCCCGGTGAAACATAACTTTTAAAACCGTGATCAGAGCATTGAAAGGCTATGCCTTCTCTGCTAATCTAATCCCGACCTGCGTACTATGAACTCTTGATGTCGCTTTTTTCGTCAGTTCAGATTTCCTGATATGTTCTATTTGAAGAAGTTTCTTAACCATTTTTTCTGTAATGCTGTCTCGGCAACAGAAACATAAGTAGGGCACTCTAATTAGGAGACCTATGCGACAAACACTGAGTGGTCTGCACTTGTCAAATATTTCAGCTTTGCATATTTACAGCACCTTGTTTGGCGAGGTTAACTTGTTAAGGGCTGTGAGGCTTGCGAAGGACGATATATAGTTGTGGATGTCACCACATTGAAGTTGAATGTTTCTTGGCTTTTCTTTTCATGCAGCTTACGAACACAACCCTGTTCTCGAAACTAGAGTTCGTGGCCGTAAGCGGGCCTACCTGGGGCCAGCAGCCTCCCTTCCAGTGGAGTACTTCAGGATTCAAGGAGCGCAATGAAGGACACCCGGACGTTTGGAAGTTTACGCCTCTCGTGAACCACTGGGGCTCAGGAAAGCTCAAAACGCAGCCGTGAATCTCCTAGGGCTCGAACGCAGCAGGCTCGAGCTGCGAAACATCAATAATTGCTTTTTTTTTCTCGTTCACACAGTACTATGTTCGCTACTCGTAGTGTTGAGGCGTGGCTTGCTTTAGGTGGAACGAGTCCTGAATGTCCGCCTCATTAATATCAGACAAACTTTACTTCTCGCCTTCAGCACACACGCTGACCTTTTCTCTCGCTAACACGCGGGTATTCACCCAACATTGTAATTTTGTAAATTTGTCGCACTGATTGCAGTAATCAACTATGTAGCAATGCAGGACAGCAGCTTGGGTTTGTTGCTTTTCTGCCCTGAAGTACACAGCAAAGAAACTATACATGGCCACAATACGAAGACACAACGAATCTGACAAGAAGGAACAACCATATATTTTTTTTCATTGGCACCTATGCAACAACCCCTTGCCATGAGGACTAAAACAATCTATTACTCCTTGCCCTGATGCAAAACAGTACGTAGCCTTACTTCGCTTTCCCAAAGTTTAGCATTTGTTTGCATTTTTAGTCTTCTGCATTTGCTTCTATTCGCTCCTCTTCTATTACTTCACCTCGCGTCGGCTTTTCTGATTAATTATTAGTAATTCGCATGGATTGTTATTTCGCCATGCTTCTGATACATAACGGGATTCCGGAATTGTCAAACTGTTGCGTCCAGCTTTATTCATAGAGACAAGTTCATACCCAAATGCAAACGTTTTACGAGAAATAAAACACTTCTTATTCTATACAGCTGTGCAGTTGTCACTTGAATGACATTGCCGAATACGTATATAGACAGCATCACTTTAGTTTTTCTTTAGAAGCCAAAGCTTCAACTATCAAAACTACAAGAGATTTTGAAATTGCCTGGCGTGGTTTACATGTCCGCGCCATAAGCGCCGTCACCGACATTACAGGCGAAACCACATATGCCTCGAATGTTTGTTCAAGTGCATGAAGGCCGCGTAAGTGTTCTCGTAGGTAATAGTAGGTAATGCAGCGGTGACGGGGAGGAGGGGCTCTGCCACATGGCGTTGGCCAATCACGACGTTAAACACGGTGGACTAGACCGTAGACTCCATTGTATGGGTGGCCACGTAATAGCTAAGGAATTATTTGCACTATTGTAGCTATGAATAAATAACTTGACCGCCATGAATCTGAGAGCGACAGAGAAACGGACCAGAAACCGGCAAATGTAAATACTAAGAGCTAATGATCTTAAATATATCTGCTATAATGCACACTGAGATACTTTCGGAGCCCTTAAATCGCAGGGCAGAAACGTTCGGCGTAACGGACTCTGCCATTCATCTTCATCTCAGCGCCCATTTAGGCTTTTGTTGTACAGATCAGAGCAGCGATGTCATCAGCCTGTTACTCGCGAAGTACTCAGCGGGTAGAGTGACCGTGAGCCGGTGAATTCGAACTAAACGTAAATTGAAAGACAGGCGGCACGTTGAGGTTTCCTGAATGAAGCATAATCCCACATGAAAAATTGCCCACGGGCTAATAGCTTATCACAACAAAACGCTTGCGCAAGATAAGCCCTCGTGTGAGCTTTAGTTGCTCTAGTCAGAGAAGCGTGGGCATAAGCCCACGCTTATACCCATTCCAACATCTTTGCCCGTGATTAGTGAGTACCTTGCGTTTACGGCGTCTTCGGATTGAACCCAGCCCTCGGAATGATTATAATGTACAAGACGAAGACGTGCCCACTTGTCAAAACGTGGGCTTGGTTTTCGAACAACTCTTTTTAAGTGATCTTTCATACGGTGCAGCCACTTGTTTCTCTTCTTCTACCCCCGATCAACCATAGTATACCATACGAATAAAAAGCTGTCTGAAAGCGAAGTGAACAAGGTTTCAGGGGACGCACCAGTTCGCAAAGCAATCCAACGTTTCGACAAGGGGACTTGTTTTTGTCTCGGCAGCGCGATGATCACTGGCATGGCTTATATACGCTTTTGCATCTGAAAGATGAAACCGAGGGAGCGAGGAGGTCAGAGAGGAGCAGGACAAAGTGTGAAAGAAGGTTTTCTTGCGTATGAATTTCTATGATCGTAGAACCGGTGTTTCGTTATCTCAAACAGAAAATAAGCAGTTGGCAGCTACAGGGAAAGCTCCAAAGCAAGCTAGATCAAGAGTCATCATCTGAAGCGGGTTCAATGCTGATAGCCGCTTCTTGTAAGAGGACAGGGATGAGAAAGGGACTTGATAAGTAACTGCATCGAGATAGTTGAAAAGAGTTTTCCAGAAGAGGTTAACTATCAGCATAGGCTGAGAATATTAGACAAAAAAGAATAAAATGAGGAGGGGAGGACAGTTGAATAAAAATATCAAAATAATAAATCAGAGTAAGCCACACCTGCCATGAGGGACATCAGAATAAGAGGGCTCAAAGGAGAACCAGGGTAAACGAATAAATTGTACAGTTCAGACTGGATGACACTGTCTTCCTGACTAATTGTGGTGTAGAGGCCCTAATAGAAATTATTATTGAAGCTAGAAGCTTCGCTACGAGCGTCGAAGTCGAGCTTTGCGTATGCCGTATGCCCCGAACGAGTAACGTCACAGCCAAGGCCAGCTGCGCAGTCCCTCGTCAAGCTCTGTCGGCGTTGCCTAGCAACGATTAGGAGGTGTGCGACAGCTCTTCATTAAAAAAAAAAATACTCTCCATCCGGGAATTGAACCTCCATCCCTTGGATCCCCACCCGAACTCTTTACCGCTGTGGCACGCCCCGGGCCGTGGAACTATTTTCTTTTTTTTTTTTCTTTATTGCCGACTTGGACATTCAAAACAAGACGATGAACAATAAAACGTGCCAGCACACTTTCGCGTGACACGGCGGGTTAAAACTTTTTCAGTTTTACCAAACTGTCAAGCACATGAATTCATTGTGGCTGCTCTGGGAGTGTCATATGCACTTCCCTGAACCGCACAACACTGTGTATGAAATGTTCTCGTACAGGATTGACTTGTATATCTGCATTGTTAAACTGCATTCTGGTTTTCCGCAGCTCAGCAATGGCTGAGAGCTTATAGTAAATAGTCTGTGTACAGAACCCTTTCTGCACACAGACTATTTACTAAGCTCTCAGCCGTTGCTGAGCTGCACAACAGAAAACACACCTAAAACGCAGCCAACAATAAAGACCGTGTCACCAGCGGAAACCAGTTAGGTTGAAACTCATTTTATTCATAAATGTCCTTCAGGTGCAGCGGAATTTCGCGAGTGACAGATATTGCGATTGGCGCGCAATTTGAAAGTACCAAAGAATAAAATAGTTGAGTTACTGAATTAGGGTGAGGTTAAGGATGTGATGTCACCCATCTGCCGTCAGCTATGAGGACCCAGCAGGAACGAGTACGCTCCAACGGCGCCGGGCGGCGCTTCTTGCCTTTCGCGAGTGACAGATGTTGCGCCTTTCCTTTTCTGTAAACGAATTAATGAACGCCGGTGAACTTACACGCGCTCGAAATGGAAGCCAAGGAGAGTTTAGCTACTGGCGAACGGCGCAGAAGGCTGGGGAAATTAACTTCTGATCCCGAGGCAGTCACTGCTTTTCGCTAAGTATATCCAGCAATAGCAGAGCTAAGCCATCTATCATTTTTCGAAAGGGAAATTACAATCTCTCAAATATATTTTCAAGAAAACATTCTTTCCCTCCTTGCCGTCCACCCCTCCCTTCCTCGCTGTTCTAATTCGGAATCAAAATGGTAAATAAACCCCGCCAGTGCGAACTGAGGTTCTCCATTCACCCTTGTTCAGTTCTCGTCTACAGTGCGCAAACATCTTAAAACTGATTTATTTATAGGAAGGGAAAGGCGCGGTAACTGTCTCACTTGTTTTTCTGTGGACACCGCAACCGCGCCGTAAGGGAAGGGAGGAAGATGGGAGTCAAGGGGGAAAGAGAGAAAGAGGAGCCGTAGTGGAGGGCTACGGAGTAATTTCGACCACCTGGGGATCTTCAAAGTGCGCTGACAACGCACAGCACACGATGCCTCTTCGTTTCACCTCCATCGAAACGCAGCCGCCGAGGTCGGGTTCGAACCCGGGTACTCCGGCACAGTAGTCGGGCGTCTTACCACTGCACCACCCCGGCGGGGCGCGCAAACATCTTACTTTTATTCTAACAATGGAGAGGTGGGGAAGGGTGGCTGTTCGTGGCCCTACGGGGCTGAGACTGGCAGGTAAACGCCGCTTGCGGCGGGGGCTGGCCTGCCACCGAATTTTTATATGTTGTAGACCGACATCGCACCCGCCACCGCTACGATGGTGGACGACGGCTGTTGGGACGCGCGCCTTTCTCTCCCCGTTCTTTCTTTCTTTTCTACTTTCTCTCTTCTGTCCGCACGAGGCAGCGAAGATGGCTCAGCTACAGAGCCAGTAGCAGGCCCGTGCATTTTCCTTCCTTCTTCCTATAGCCACAATTAAAACTTTCATTCTAACCTGCTGTCTAGGCAGCTATTTGCCCCATTCAATGACGTGGTCACCGCACAGACACTACTAGTATTATTTATAGGTTGAATTATGTCAAAAAAGGACAACCGGAGACTGCCTGAAATTGTTAACAAGGTTTCGTCCTTTCCTAAAGAATTCATAATTTCTCTTTTGATTCCTTTCTTCTATTCGAGTAGAATGCTAAGCATGAAGAGCAACAATGGCTGCCGTTGCTTAGAGTTTGATATTCTGAGTGACATACTGTTCTATTAGCCATTTTTGTTGCGTATTTACTGCTACGTGATGTGTGCTTGTAATAAACGTACTTCAGGACGTGTTCTTGTGCGATGTCGCTTGTAAAACAATGACGTGTAGCAATGTTCTTTAAAAGATTTAGGTGACACTTAAAAAAAGATACGCTTCTAAGGGCGTGTCGCAACGGCGCTACTATTTTGCTTATGTGTCCCCGAGACAGATCGCGGTTAGCCTGCATGCTACTTGTTACTGACCGAGGCCTATTAGTTCACACATATTCATTAATATGTTGTCATAACCTACCACATTCCATAGAATTTCCACCGCTACAGATAAACACCTCCACTTTACTTGTGCTGCAGAAACGTGTTCGCGTGGATTAAAGGTAACGCGTCTGACTGCAGATCCCAGTGTGCTGGTTTAGAATCTAATCTGCTGCCGACTCCCGCTCCGTTTCCAATTTGGTCATCTTATTGGTCTTTATCGCTGCAGAGCCCAATGACTCCTGCCAAATACCATCTACCGGTCATGCTGCTCATGAGTTTCGCTAACAACGCTTTACTTAAAAGCAGGACCTAACCATGCCGAGTTATTGAAGTGTGCCTACATCAGCTTAGGTGCCACATTCGTGCTTGCCACCTATGACATTAATATGAACACATTGTTTCACACAGCGTTCTCTGCTTTAGTCTAGCGCCACGAAACAAAGTTATCGGAACTAGCACAGATTTGAGTCGGTCCCGACAGAAATCAACCGGGCGTATAGCACATCTTCACGATGTAAACATTGGCAGGATTGAAACGGGCCTGTAGTTCTTTAGCCCATTTTTGTCTGAATGTTTATATGTTAAAGTGACTTTATCATCTTTCAAACATGAGAAGTTTCCTATTGCTATAAGCAAGTTAAATATATTGCCGCGAGCGATTAAAATCTTAGTTGTTTTTCGACAACTGTTGACATGCAACCTTATCATTGTAGTCCTAGAGTACGGATCAATTCTGTTTACCTTGCTTGTCCATGCTCACAGTCGCGAGATGCTGCTTTATCATTGTTTTTGTCGCGAAAGATGCGCCCAGATGTATATCGAACACTCCGGCCATTCGCAAGTGCTACTGCAATGTTCCAGGATATGCGAATCATCGTTCGTGGTATTACCTAGATGTTGCCTCGCCTATAAATTGAGCGTTTGTCGGTGTGACAGAGTTAATAATTCGACGACCAGCGACCACGTTTCCTGCTACCGCTGCCGCCGAGGCGTTCAGTTATTTTGAGGGCACAAGTCAGGCCAATAAAGGGTTGATTTCCGTACTGCTCCGCCTGTGTGTTATTTTTTGTAGCGTTAGCTACACTGGGCGAGGTTGAGCAGTTTCGCGTGGCTCCCGGAGAGCCGTGCTGCGCAAGCGCGAGGAGCAGTTACGTCAAACGGCACGCAATTGGCGCGTCGGAGCCGCGCTGGTCTCCACCACCGCCGCGATGGCTGGTCTGCGCAATCCAGACCCAAAACTTCCGGAGGCGGCTCCACGTTTTTTGCCTACGTCACGGGGCGTGGCCACCGCTCCGAATGGAACCGTTTTGCTGGCTGGCGCAGGAACCCCGGCGAGTTGGTTCGCTTTGAGAGGGAACCGCTATGCACTCGCTGTGACGCCTCATGCCCGGTAATCCACGCAGAAGCGGACTGAACCATCTTTTTTTTGAACGAGAACCACAGGTGAGGACCAAGAGCTCGTGGATGGCCGGATGACATTTCGAGCAAGCATGTCAGCAACTTGCTCCTCAATGACTGAGTTCTGCTGCTGAAACGCGATACGGCCGTCGTCGAACAATAGCAGAGCCGTCCGTCTCTATGCGATGAGAGGTGACGGAGGTCTTCCCAACGCTGAGGCGCACACATCAAAAGACTCTCGGTGCCGCAAGAGGACGTCTAAGAGAGCTGTGGACTGCTCGGATGTAAGGTCAGGGCTGATGGCGGTTGCGAGCGCAGAGGATGTCGGAAATGGAGGCTTGGCAGCAGGCGGTGGTGCGCTGGAAAGTGTGTTGAGGGGAACGGGATCGCAGTCAAAAATAAACCCAAGTGTGGCTCCTCTGGACAGTAAGAATGGCTGGAGAGTTGCATTGAGGGCCGCAACCACCGCGCAACCACGGGTGAAGGAGGTGAGGTCCGAGGCAAGAGCTAGGCCGTCGGAGGTCCACCGAGGAGCGGGCATAACGAAGGCCTCGCCATCGAAAGGGTAGTCCAATGCCACGATGATCAGCTGCTCGCGTCCTGGGGGCAAACGAAATCAACTGCTGCGGACACGTGTGGGGGTGAACAATCAGAAGTCGGTAATATATCGGGGTCCGCAAGATGAATAAGGCGCTCATGGCAAGAGATGAGGGCGGACGCCGACGATAAGAAATCCCACCCCAAGATCATGAGGTGAACGCACGTGGGGAGCACAGTAAATTCAATATGATGCCGCTGGTTATCGATGAGGACATGTGCTGTGCATTGGCCGGTGGGTTTCATAAGAGTTTCATTAGCTCCACGAAGTGGCGGACCGATGTATGGTGTTAGAACTTTGCGCAGATAAGAACACAGAGAGAAATGCATGACGGAATAAGCGGCGCAGGTGTCGATGAGGGCCTCAACGTACAATCCTTCAACAATCACTACTAACATATTCGACGGTCGCCCAGGAGGAATTGTAGATTTCGAACTCGAAGCAGCTTTCCCTCCAAAAACTGCTTCGGTTAGTTTTCCGTTATAGGTTGGAAGGGTTGCAAAGCAGGACGAAGCGGTGACGTGCGGCGAAAAGGCGAAGGGGATCGGCGTCGGGAAGGACGCGAGAGCCGTGAAACATCGGTGGAATTCGGAGGAGAGGAAGAACGCCGGTAAAAGTCTGAGTAGGGCAGTATAGAATCATCAGGCTGGCGCACGCGGGCACGTTCAAAGGGAGCATAACCCCGTTGCTCGTCTTGCTGGCGGCGGCGACAGACACGGGCAATGTGTCCACGTATCCCACAATAGTAGCACACAGGGCGGGAGGGGCGCCAGGCTGTAACAGGACGGTGCAGTGTAGGTTATGGTGCCATGGCAGCGACATGACCGCACACGGGCACCGAACAAGTCGTGGAAGGCGGGGTGGGTTGACGTGAAGCAATCTTGGCATAGGTTGGCAAGGGAAGTTGGGAGGCGATGGGAGGCGGCGAGGTTGGTTGGGAGGCAACGGGAGGTGGGGCAGGTGCCACAGTGTAGTTGAAATTCGTGAGTTCATGTTTGATGATGCTGCGCAAATTCACCGTTGCTGGCGGAAGAGTTGGAGATACAGCAGAGGGGTTGGTGGGGTCGTAGAGCTCCTCTCGGATTATGGTGAGTATTAGGGACCGCAAATTTCCATCTATGAGGGAGCCGCCATCACAGGGGTCTTGCATGAGGCGGCACGACTGTAGCTGGTCCAGACGTTGACATATGGATGTGATATCAGACACGGACGACGGATGTTAACCACGAAAGCATTGAAAGCAGCAGTACTAATGCCCTTAATTAAGTGGCGAACACGCTCAGATTCAGGCACAGCAGCGTCGACACGGCGACAAAGGGCCAGAACGCCCTACTGAAAAAATCCGCATATATGGAATCCGTATTTTCCGTTCATACGCAATTATTGGAATACGGAACTCTGTATGATACAGAAATCGTACGGAATTCCGCATGGTACAGAAATCGTACGGAACTCCGTTGATACAGAAATCATACAGATTTCGTACGATACAGAAATGGTACGGACTTCGTATGATACGGAGTTTATACGACTGCGCGTAGATAGAAATATGGTTCTACATGTTTTGCAGCATGACACTCTAGTGACAGGGATTCGACTGCTCCCAACACTGCGCCGCTCGCTCATCAGGCACCCGAGATGTTTTGCATTTGCTGCCCCATTGAGCAGTACAGCTAGAGCGAGTTTTAGATGCCAGCAACAAATGTTGCAGATGCTCTCCTTTCCTTTCGCGCGCTCTTCATTTCCGCACACTTCTCGCATTTCTTTTGCTTGCAGAAACTAAATGCAGCTTTGAGCCTTCATGCTTTTAACCCTACAA
This sequence comes from Amblyomma maculatum, assembly GCF_055883805.1. Lineage (NCBI taxonomy): Eukaryota > Metazoa > Arthropoda > Arachnida > Ixodida > Ixodidae > Amblyomma > Amblyomma maculatum. The sequence continues at coordinate 80,191,550 of NC_139348.1, forward strand.
AACTGTTAGCCAGGCAAGAGCTATTGTGTGACCTTTTTTTGTGGGCGTGGGTTTTGCAGACCTCCCTTTGAAAAAGATTGGTCTACAGGCCCTATGGTTAAGAAAGCCACACCTCGGCTTCAAGGTCGGAGACCTCAAAACAAAGGTGCAGGAAGCACAGAAGCAGCAGCGTCAACAGTAAAAAATTTTTTTTTACTTGGCCCTCATTTCTTAACTTTCAACATGTCTGCGAGACAGCGGTTGACAGAGCTGCGCCGCTTCGAATTTGGTGTGCTCTCCAGGAACTTCAGGGTGTGCTGCTCAACTGCATCTGAAAAAAAAAAAAAGAAGCTTTTGATTTCAAGTGCAAAGTGTTTTCAGGCAATCAGAGTTCAAATGACATCTTTCAAGCTATGCAGAGCTGAACAGTATTTGCACTACCCTAAGTACTAACTCAGTGAAGCTTGGCTTATTCTATGGTTGTCAAATGTTGCAAAAGATAGCTTAAAAAAGAAATGAGCTTATGCCTCTTCTCATATGCTCAATTTGTGGCAACAATCAACTTTCTGCTCAGCAGTGTGTATAAGGTCTGCTCTGCAGCAATGTCTTTCACGCTGCTATGTGCAAGTCACGAGCGGCTGGTTCTTAACTCTAACATCACAGCCTTACAATATATTGTACCATACCATATCTGTGACCTTAGCCGTCTGGTATGTGGCTCTTGTGTCAGGCCAATTTAAGCACCTGCTCTATTTTCCTTACCTAAAGCTTCACGGCAGCTGGGAAAAAGCTGTTGTGTACCGCTAGATCTAGCCGAAGGCATCAAATTCTCAGATCTCTCTTGTGTCAGCCATCTGCTTTTGCTTAGTTCAAGCATAAAGAATGCTGCGCCATCTGGTTACACTGATGCTCGTCTCAAGTTGTTTCACAAAATGGCCCTTGCCATAAAAGCCATACTGCCCATTGAAAGGACATACATAGTTATTCCCTTGCACTGCTGGTGAATTCAAATTCCAGTGGCCTACTTGTTATTTCCACGTTAACGCCTGTATTCACCTTTAGACCTCCCTATTGTGCCTCCACATACACACCACCTATATGACAAGACAGCAGTATTTTCGAACTAAGTAGGCTGTACAACACGCAGATCCAGCACTAATGTTAACATCTACATACCTGCCAACCTTCTGATATCAAAAATTTGAAGATTTTTTTTTACTTGCACGAGAGGGAGGGGGCATGTTCAATGTTCCGACTTTCAGAGGAGGAGGAAGGGGGGTGGGGTGGAGTGAGGAGCACTTTCACACAGTGTGAATGAGTCCTAGAATAAACATACACACATACAGCGACAGAAAGCATGAAATGAGTCTAGAGGTGCGTGCCAAGACATCTGCAAGTCGTCGCCAAGTGTTCTAGCTATGCCTCCACAGCCAACGCAAACTAATCGCGTGGCACTACCACCATTTTCCCTCGGCGCCATCGGTTTGCCATCGTAGTCCTTTAATGCAAGATCATTAATAGCCCTTTTACATGCAATTTCTTCTGGCTTTATTTATTCAGAGACCCAAGTCAAAACTTCTATATTTACTGTGGCAGCATGAACTGTGCACAGCCGCTGCCTACAAGAAAAAGACCACCACACCACTATTGCTCGCAATCTGCAAAGAGTTTTCTTTATGCTGATGCGATCGGTTTCGGGGGCCAAGGCTTCTGGGTAGTGTGATCAGCAGACAAGACATCAGACGGGGTCAGCAGGTAGATTTGGCAAAGAAGAAGTCTTATATACACTATTTACATGTCAAAACAGGAAGAGGAACTCGGACGAGAAGAGCGGAGCTAAACTCCTTAGCTACCGAGCTACTTAGCTACCGTGGATACAGTTCCGCGCATTAATAAAGCGTCTGGAATCCCCAGTTCCCTAGGTGGAGAAATGAAGTTCAATTGGGCCAGTCCAATCAGTGGGCACGTGCGGTCAACAGAGGCCCGGCCCACTGCCAGAGGCATCACTGGAACCTCCTCGCAGCTTTTCAGAGGAGTGGTGAGGGTCAGCACTGCTGGTGGCAATGTCGATGTTGTGCCTGGTTATTGGTGCAAGTTCGGCACCCGCAGAAAACGCCCTCGGCTGAGGTGTCACGCCCCATGCTCTCGGGAATGTCAAAGCTCTTGACCGGTCATTCCGCTACTGGGGCTAAGCAGCGTGCATCTCCCGTTCCAGGAATCGGCTTCGTTCTTTTCTCGGCTCCCTCTATCAAGAAGGTTGGTTGACGCTCTTGTCAAGCAGATATGAACGCCTCACAAGAGTCATCTTCCTATGGGAGAATAAAGGCATGACGAGGGTCGCTTCACCCGTTCCGGCCCGGCAGGGTAACTGACCGCCCAGCATGTGGGAATGGAATGCCTGTTGTCGTCGCCGTCCTTGATGGCCACTGCTCACAGGCAACCCCTTTGATTCTGCCTCGATCTGCTGGAAGCGCGCCACATGAACTTCGGCTGAGATCCCAGTCGTAACAGCTTGTCCACCGCCAAGAAGACGCCACGAAGAGGTCGCAGCTGATTGATTCACCACAAATGGGTGTCACAGTTGCAGTCTGGCTCATAGTCAAACCCTGATGACCTGTATAGCTTGCGAGTCCTCAGTGGAGCATTAGCGATCAGGTCCTAGCCCCCACCTCCGCCAAGGCAGTACATGGCCAACCAAAGAACACCACCAGGCTTTTAAGTTGAGCAACAAGAGTGCAATTTTGGGTGTGACATAGCCCTTGCTTATAGCACGAATCTGGAAACCTGCTCAACCGGAACTGGCCGATTTTTTTTTTCAGCAAAAGGTGCTATTCCGAATATTAAGAAAAGACTACTTCTCATTAGAGCAATGAGGCACATCTCAACATAGACACAAAGAAAGAAAATAACTTTTTTCAAGCACTGTGATCATTTCACGCAAGGTTATAAAAGGAAGCTGCTGTAGTCAATGCAAGGTCTCAGGTCCTTGCCCGGTACCTGCACTCCCCAGCTCCAGCATTTGGTTTATTTCAGAAGCTAAAAATCCCTTCTGCTGCGGAGAGACTCTATGGGCACCGTGCAGAAGTAACTCGTGGTGCGGCGCGACGCGTGCGCCCCTCGCGGTGGGAATAACAGTTTCGTAGTGACCCGTGCGCTGGCCGTGCAACGGAGATGCGTAGGATCTGCTGTGTGCGAGGCGCATTAGCCGTTCTTTTGATTCGCGGCATTCTATGGTCACAAATGAATTTCTAGGGTGCAGTCCCTGGGTTGCTGCTGCTGCACACATTTATCACAGGCCTGATAAAATATTTTTCACATTCTCGAATAAGCTTTATGAAGCGAAGCTAAGTTTGGATCGCTGCCGTATAACGAGCAGTGAGCTCGCAATCATGCCAGTTTGCCGCGTCCAGATTTTCCGCGAAGCATTCTTCCCGAAAGAGGACACACTACCTGCCCCTGCATTAGCATCCTTTCTCAACCCGTAAAAAAAAAAAAATGTTTAAAGAAATTGGGCGACTCATAGGCATTAGCGCTATCTGCATGGTGCCAATTAGCATGCCCGATAAATGGAATGAACGTCTACTGGGACCGCCGTGCGCGCCCAGCGGCCCGCGCTCGTGGGTGCAGTCGTTCATTGCATAATTTTTATTTAAGCTGTCCTGTGGTCTATATTTCAGTCTACGATAGCTTGCATAAGCACCAGTACAATGCAGAGCAATCAACGGGAATGAAGCGTTTTAATTGCGCATTTACAATGTCTTGAGCTTAGTTTCGTGAATTTGGCTTGGCAAATTTATTTTTTTGCTTGCTTGCTTTCAGTATTTTTTTCCTGCCTCTCAGCTCGTTCCTTTTTTTTTCCTTCCACACCCTTTCCTTTCACGCTTATGCCGCTACTTTCCTTCTCTTGGGCGGTTTCTTTTGTCTATCCCCCAGCCTCACGAAAGGGCTCTAAAGAATGTGAGAATAATGAACTGTTAGGAAAAGAAGTTAAAATAAGCTGAAATGAAACTTAATTTCATGAAGACACGTTACGCAACATACTAAACACGGGAAGCTGCCGAAAGCCTTGACAACCTACATTAGACGATTGGCCGATGTGTGACCCGCTTTAATCATTTACTCAAGTATTCGCTAAAACTTTCAGCTATGTAGATGAACCCCTTGTCTTCCTGGAATGTAATGCAAACCAAACGAAAGTATCTAAAAAAACTTCCCTATCTGACATCGAAGTGAAGTACTAGCTCTCCGCTTCGCCCTCCTCTGTAGATGTGATTCATAAAGCCCCTGTCTGATTCCATATGCTTTATTCCTTTAGTTGTGTTAATGACATTTCAATCTCTACTGAAATTTTGAACCACGAATGATGAGCTGTTTATCATGCCATACTGCTCAATCGAGACTATAGTAAAAGGTAAGTAAAAAAAAAAAAAACAACAACAAACGTTAGTTTTTTTTTTTACTTATTTGTAGATGCTTTGAGCAATCTTTTATTTATTTATTTATTTATTTGAAAATACTGCAGTCTCAGAAGACCAAGCAGGTGGGAATATACAGAAACAAAGCAGGTCAGCTTTAAAAAAAAAAACATACTTGAAATGGGCGCTTGATTTAACAGAAGAAAAAATAAAGGGATCACACAGCAGCAAATCCAGACCAGTAAATGAATGCCGTACAAGAGCACAAAATATAACATTACACAACAATAGGACATGTAAATAAGGGTAAAAACAGCAGAAAAGTAAAAAAAAACATCACAACTGTAATGCGTTTGTTACACCATAATCAAAACTTTCCAAAGAAAAAATGGCTGCAGGCAGTTTGTTCCACTCTATTATTGTTCGTGGAAAAATGGAGTATTCAAACAAATTAGTGCGCGCAGTATAAGGGAGCAAATTATGGGCATGCCTGTGTCTTGATGAGCGCTATAAAAATGGCTGAATATAATTTTGTGAGTTGATGTTCAGATACTTTTTGTAAATTGCAAATAAAAATTTAAGTCGTGCAATGTTCCGCCTAGTTTCCAGTGTTGGGATGTTATTATCTGACAGAACCTTTGATATAGAATCAGTAGCTCTATATTTATTAAATATGAAGCGAACTCCACATCTTTGGACCAATTCCAGCTTTTGTTTGTCTTTTACGTAGAAGGGATCCCAAACCACTGAAGCATACTAGAGTTTCGGCAAGATAAATGCTTTGTAGGCTTGAAGTTTTAGGTTGGAAGGTGCCTGTTTTAGCTTGTGTCTTAAAAAGCCGAGTTTACGTGTAGCAGATGCGCAAATGTTTGTTATATGTTTAAACCACGAAAGAGTGTTAGTAGTTGTAATTCCCAGGTATTTGTATTCATCTACTTGCTTTAAAGGGTGACCATCGATAACATAAGAAAATACACAGGGATGCTTTTTATTTGTGACGCAGAGCAGTACTGTTTTTTGGGAGTTCAGTGTCATGCCAGATACCGCACACCATCGCTGATATTCGTTAGACTGTCAAGTAAATTTCTTTGGTCTTGTTCACATGTTATTTGTTTATAGAGAAGGCAATCATCTGCAAAGAGGCGGATGTTAATATCGGGATGAATGTGAGTAATTATGTCGTTAACGTAGATTAGGAAAAGTATAGGCCCTAAAACGCTTCCCTGTGGAAATCCCGATGAAACCGGTAAAGTATTGGAACAGTGCCCTCTGATGTCGACAAACTGGGTACGATTTGAGAGGTACGCATTGATCCAATTTATTATGAAGGAAGGAATACCGAAATGTTTAAGTTTAGTCAAAAGTTTTCTATTAGGAACCTGATCAAAAGCCTTGCTAAAGTCAAGAAAAATGAGATCGACTTGGCCAGCTGAGTCAAGAACTTTAGCAATGTGATGGACTGTTGTTACTAGTTGGAAACACGTAGATAATACTTTACGAAATCCATGTTGGAATGGAGACAGCAAATGGTTACTTTCTAGAAAATTTGTAAGAAAATGAGACACCATATGCTCTAATAATTTACAGCACGTGGAGATTAAGGATATAGGACGGTAGTTTTCCATTAAGAGACGATCACCTTTCTTGTGAACCGCGATAACGCGAGCAATACGCCAGTCATCCGGTAAAATAGCAGTGCGTAACGAGAGGCTAAAAATGGACACTAATATATGCGACACTGGTTCAGCATAGCGGCGAGGGAAGGAATTGGGAATATTATCTAGACCTGAAGCCAATTTTTCTTTCAGGTTTAGTACGAGTGACAAGACTCCTTCAAATGTAATAAAGTCTGGGTCTGAAGTGGATGGCAATAATATGTTACCTGTCTCATCTCTGGGAGAGAACACAGAGTGGAAATAATTGTTCATAATATCAGCAACTTTGCTTGGGTCCATAATGGTTTCAGAATTTTTTAATATTCGACCAATTCCAACACTTTCAGTGCCAAGGTAGCATTCATTATACCCGCCATCCTGCTCCAAGCAAGTTGTCGAGCGGCTGGCTGCCACCTGTTACCTCCCGTCAAAACTTAATTTCAATTTTGTGACAGAGGACTTGAAAGTACTGTTAAAGAGGCAAATAAGGATCGTTAAAAAAAACGAAAGAAAACTAGCATTCAAGTCGGGATTTGAGGCAGGACGTTCTTTCAACGAAAGAGAAAATTAGACTTGCTACAATTCTGACAAGTGGCAGAGTCAGACATGCATGTGTATTAGAAACTCTAGATCGCTTGCTGTGCCGTGCTGTAAGGTAGTTTTCATTCTCATAGCTGTGTCACTGTATCAGCGACAGCGTGCCATCTGTCATCCTTTCCTTTATCGTCGAGAAAAGTGGCAACCGCCTCACCAAAAAACAACTTAAGCTCTTCAAAAGCCATCTGCTTAATATCAGTGCCTGCAGCATTTTCAGGCCCCGGTAATCTCGTTCTCGAGTTTCCAGGCTTGTCGCTTTTTTTTGGGGGTGGGGGGGGGGGGGGGGGGGCTTTTTTATCTTCTTCGACTCCAGTTTCATTAATTCCTATTCTTCTTCCATACTCGTTCCATCCTTCTCGGCCGCTCAATTCCCCGCAGCTTTCTTTTATTTTTTTCTGCAGCCACACTAGCTTGGGAGGATGTTCGCCACAAATGTTTTTTGTATTTATCTTCATTTCTACCATGTCTTTTACGGCTCGGCTGCTATCATCTATCAACTTTTGCCAGAGCTAACAAGGGTTCCACGCGTGGCTGCACTACAATAGACGCTATCTCCCTTGATTCATCCGGGGACATAGTGCCCGATTCCCTGCCTTCAAAGTCCTCTCTGTCGCTGACCTGAGCCACTCCGCCAGAATCTGACGCTACCTTGGTTTGCCACTGCCTGGCCCATCGCGCGAGAAAGCTCATTCTTCTTTCGGCTTAGTTCAGCTGCAATTTCGCGGGCTTTCAATGAAGTGAGCGCTTGGACGGCTCGGTCACTGAAGCTACGACCTTCCTCCTGCAGCATCTGCTCTGACCTGTTCGAAAAGAGGTACGGAAACTGCTCCGGCCGGTTCCGTGATACTGCTGCCTCTATTTCCAGAATGCTAAATGGGCCTATTCTGGCACGTGCGACCGGCAGACATGCGTTATTCTTTACGGCAACCTGTTTAATACACGCACAATCCCTCATTAAGTCAGCTGCCTTCACGTATGTGGAGTGGATTACGTTCATGGTGGCCGCGGAATCTTTAAGAACCCGACAATGCTTCCCATTAACCTGCATCTCTTTTAGGTATGGTTCTAGCAGGCGCATGTTTTTTTCATCTGAATCCGCCAAAGACAAAAAACCCTTCAACTTCCTGCATGTGTTGGCAAAGTGGCCGGGCTCGTTGCATCGGAAACAGACCGATTTTTATCTCGGTTTCCTTCCTGTTGTCGGCTGTCACTTTAGGGTAGTTACTCGACCCTGCCCTGTGGCTTTCGTCTTGCTCCAAGGTGCCGCTTGCTAGGTTTGCAGTCTGGGTTCGCGGAACTTTTCGTTTGCTTTAGGGTTTCCCCGAGAACGCGATCACTCTGTTTCGCACCTAGCATGAAATTCTTCGGCCAGCTCTGCTGCACGTTCTAAGCTTTTATTTCTCGGCCTGTCTTGCACCCACACACGCGTTTCTGCTCCTAGACAGCTATAAAATTGTTCCAGGCAGATCACTTCTATTACTTTGTCATCAGTTCCGAAAGCCTGTTCTCCTCTTTTACCATTCTGTCAGGTCTGCCTTCAGATTGTGAGCGAAATGCGGAAACAACTGATTACGTTGTTACCTGGTTTCCCTGAAACGGCGGCAAAACGCATCTGAGGGATAGGCGGTACTTTTTGAGAAGTGCTGCCTTTGCTTTAGTATAGTCGGCCGCTTCTTCTTTTGTCAGCCGAGCAAGCACTTGGGCTGCCTCACATGGGAGGACGGTCAGCAGTTTCTGGGGCCAAAACTCAGACGATAACTCAACATTTTCACATGCCCACTCGAACTTTACGAGAAAAAGCCTTATATCTTCTCCTAGTTTGTACGGTAGCAAGAGGTTTTTTATTTTAACACTTGATGCTTCCTGACTCACAACGAAGTTTGGTGTGTGTCTCCCAGTGTGTTCTGCCTGTGCTAACTGCAGATCGAGCCGTTTTTTTCTTTAATTCTATTCGTCTTCAAGATCCTTTTTGAGCTTCTCCTGTTCCTCAGCCTTCTTTAACTCTTCTTGAATAAGCTCCCAACATTCTGCTATCCCCTCCGCGTCCGCACCGGTGTCCTCAATTGCCCTAATCAGTTCTGGTTTTCTGCGGATGGGCCCACAGTCAATGCCCAATTCCCCAAAGATTAAAACCAGCTCCGGTTTGTGCAACTTTTTTCAGTCCATGACTACTGCAGCAATGGCAAGTCCCTGCACTATGTGGTTAGAGAAAACCAATCTGCCTCTAAAACCACCCTTCATTTGCCGAAGTTTACAAATATCTACAAGTTGTAAAACCTGGCAATGTTCCAAGAGAAGGACCGTGTACTTACCGTACCAGAGTCAGGACTGGGGGCGCAGACCATTACACCGCAGCCATCCACTTGATGCGATCAGGTTCGGGGCCAAGGCTTCTGGGTAGCGTGATCAGGCGGACAAGACATCGGACGGGGAGCAGCAGGTAGAGCTGGCAAAGAAGTTTTATATACATTATTTACATGTCAAAACAGGAAGAGAAACTCAGACGAGGAGAGCAGAGCCGAGCTGAACTCCTTAGCTACCGAACTGCTACTTAGCTACCGTGGATAGCTCCACACATTAATAAAGCGTCCGCAATCCAGTTCCCTAGCTGGGGAAATGAAGGTCAATTGGGCCAGTCAGGGGGAGTAAAATTATGCTATATCTAGCTTTTAACACTAAACAGCATGACGTACGGTAAACAGTGATGAATGGTTTTGTAACGTATCGCGTGTAAAAAAAAAAAAAAAGTCACAGCTCAGCGGTGCGCTACTACACTGCGATGCAAGCAATGACTTCCTCTTGCTCCTTTAGAAAATTAATATCTAGCCACACTAGCATTTTTATTTTCCTTTACTACCCTCCCTACCAAGCTTTTACTGAATTGTCTCGATGCGCTCATATATGCATGGATCAGACGAAGTGAGTGTCTGCAGGTTCTTCGCTAAAATCGGACTAGGAAAACCAACTTCGCTCACGAAAAAAAAAAAAAAAAAAGAACCAGGACGGAAATTGAGTAGCCCAAAGCCTTCTGCGATTGGCTGCCTAGCGAGCTGCTTCTGGGTGATACGTGAAATTTTCTACAAACCCAGAACCTGAGCGCGACAGCGCCGAGCGGAATGCTTTGGCGGCCCTCGGCCTGTCACGTCCGTCAACGCTCCACTGCACTAAGGGAGCTTTTGTAATAAACGGAAAAGAATTCTCAGGAAAAACTCAACTTTATAATTTTTGAAGGAAGAACTGGGTAATGCTTGCCCGCTTCGCGTTGGCATTCGGCCCGACAAAAGCGTCCTCTAGCTGCTAAACGCATCGCATAAGCCGTTGGTCGCCGCCGCTGCATTCAACTATTTTGCGAACACCACATACACAACAAAAATCAGTCAATGCTTCGTGAATATGGCGCGACAAAACAGAACCATACAATCACTAAATTGCTCTTGCCGGTATGCACGTGCAGAGGGCAGCTGACTGAACCACGCCCAATAAGATCCATCAGCCCTCGCATGCGATCGGTGCTCACGTGACTGCTCCCAAGGTGAAAAACGACTGCGTCTCCGGGAATTTTGTAATCGCTCAGCACTGCATTCAGCACTTAATATAAGAACAAAGCGCTCGCTTGGAGCCCCTATCACTTTTCGGTAATGACCTTTGCCTTCGATCTTTGTGGTCAAAATTTCGACATATCCGCATTATGCCCGAAAAATGCTTCGAGATAAACGGGAGTTAATACATACTACCTATGGGAGGTGAAAGCGCGACATAGAAAATTTTCAGCTTAACCGATTTTTCGAGATATGCGAGTTCGTGTTAACGAGAGTTTACTGTATTTTTTTTACTCACATACCTCACGAGGTGGGTTACATAAAAACCTGGAGTGCGAAAAGAAGCAAATAGAACACAGTTACTTGAACATTGTTATACAAATAGTTAACAACCAACCAGAAAGTTGAATGCAGTTAGAAAAACTTCAGATCAAGAGCTGAGCACCCCACCAATCAGCCACTCAAATGACACACTAAGCAATGCATTTTTAGCAAATAGAATCACTAGCCGCTATTTACAACAATGAATTAAGAAGTGAAGCTCTCATTTCCTATTTCTGCCGATTCATTTGGCCGTGCAATGCAAAAGAAAATACTCTTGGTAATGATATTTTTACTTCCATGACCACAAGCTATATAAACAGGTAATAAAAGAAAGTGAAGGAAAAGCCCTATGCTTATGTGTAGCAGACTGCACACAAAATATCATGCAGTGGAATGTTTACTTCATGTGCCTACACTATGTACAAAGATACTGTCCATGTCTACCTTCTGGCTTCTTAAGTGTTATGGACAAAAGGCTGCCATCAAAGACAAAATTTACTGGACCACTCCACAGCAGCATATCATGCACACTCATGGTAACACACCAGGTGACGAGACTGGCTCTAGGACAATGCGTGTCGTTCGTTACCAACAAGCATGCTATTTTTCTGTCACTAAGTGCTGCTTATTGATTGCCAGGGGCGTGCTGCAAGGCACTGTTGCAGCAGTGGCATTCTGCTGACTCACCAGCGCGAGCAGGTGCCTCTTGTTCCCTTGCACACCATTGTGATAATGTACATCTTCGGTACTGTGTATTAGCATAAATACACTGCCGCATGCAATGCATTCATTACAAAAAGTTCCAGTCTGCACGTCGCTGCTTCTTTATATTTGCACAGGCAGAAAAATGTTGCAAACTTGAGCATGCACTGGGGAGCACCTATACACAATACCAATGAATCAGGGTAATATTGTAGGTAAAAACAAAATATAAAAAACTAGCTGTGTGGGTATTGCTCATACTTGCTCAAGGTATCAATTGCATCTGTCCATGAGTTATCACTTATGCAAACACCTGGTGCCGAATTCTCTAAGGTGCTGTATGTTTGGTGACGACCCCTTAACTGATGCAATAAAAGTACCAACCATTTTCCTTGTTGGTAGATCATTTAATATGTAGCTCTATTGCAAACTCTCTATTGAGCTCTATTTAGAACTGTGGCAGTGTCCATTCATATTGATACGCATGGAGTGTGGTGGCTCATAGAGGCACAACTGCTTTTTGCGACATTTGAATCAAATTAGCAGATAAGGCAGCTTGGGCAAGTTGGTGACAGTATTCTTGGTACCAGTGGCATAGCCAGAAATATTTTTCGGTGGTGTTATACAACAGAATACAACAGACAAAACAGACCAACCGGAAGGGGAGAGCGCGGAAAGAAATGTGGGTGCAATGTTCAGAGAATTTCTCGATTTTCCTCAACGTTACACCAACTTATGGTTTCTGCTTGTATATAGATCCCAAGTACTATATCGAGACCACAGTTCTTACCTGGCCCTTCAAATGTAAGGAGACAGTAAATTACGATTTTAGAAATGCGCTGTTTACAGCACTGCATTTGTTGTTTTATTTTCCTAATATGGCCGTTTATTAAAATGCGTTTAAAAGTGCTGAAGGCAAGCATAATCATAATTGCATAAAAGCTCCGGGGTAAGTGCATGAGACGCGCCTGACCATGCCAATTAGTCAGCAGGGTGCCAGTAGTGCAACAAGAACCTAGAAGCACATTCTTGAGGACCAATAAGAAGCAACCCGAAGCATGAAAATTGGCATGCTTAAAGGGAAGGATTGGGCATGCTCCCAACATTGGCCTTGTCACAAGGCGTCTCACTGTTAGAGTATGTGCAGACATCTAATTAATGAGCAGCTAGACAAGTTTAGGAAAGTAACCAACATCTTCAATTTCTTTTAGACACAGAATATTGCTAAGGACAATGAAGATGAAGCGAGCAGTGGCACAGGCATGAGCACTTGCTCCAGGCCTGCTCCCATTATTAAAAACCATCCCATCCCATCACCATCGGTCATGCTCTTTCTTCACTAGCTTCCCATCCTGTAACAATGTTTTTCTAATCTTTAGAGACAGGTAAAACTCAACACTGGGGCCCCAAAAGCCCTTCAAAAGAGGTATTCCAGCTGCACAACATCATGGCTTAGCCAGCTGCCAAGCAGCTCATCTTTGGGACTGCTGCAGGTACCACTTCTTACGTAACAGCAAAAGAAGGCAATATTCAGAGATAAACACAGGGGTTTCAATCCTCAGTGCACTTACCTCTTGCTTCTCCCTGCCCTTCCGCCATGTGCAAGATGGGTATCCAATTCCATTTCAATATTCTCTGCAAACACATGCAAACAGAAACAAGTCAAGTAGAGTTTGCAACCTCGTTATAGGTAATTAACAAGAATCTGATGTTTGCAAGCTTACTTCATGCACTGCACAAACAGAGTAATGCATGCATCAATGCCAAACACTTTTTACAAGTGACCCACATTTGACAACTCCTTGCGTGCAAGCTACAATGAAAAACAATGTTTACAGCAAAGAGAAAGCCTTAATAGAGCTTCAAAATGCTTGTTAAGCACATTGTTCTGCCTCTTGGTTACGTAGATAGTGACACTATAACTGGTGGTTGTTTTGTGTATTACCAAGCATTTAATGCTTTAAGTTGCTCGCGAAAAATGAGTTCGGGCTACTGCGGGTGCTGGCACACAATGGCCGTTTTTGGCAGCGGATTTGTTATCACTAGAGTGGGGTTCGATGATTGGACGAACAATAAATTCATAGCTAAAAGGGCTCATAAGTAAATATATGTTCTGTCATATGTTTGTGTTTTCTATAGTATCTACAAAACCAGCATGTTTGCTTTCGTCAAAGTACTCCAAGTATTAAAAAAAATAAACATTGCTACAGGCTCTGGCTATTGTTCTGCCTCGGGGAACTTTGCGTCTCTCTACATAAATGGCTTTGGCAAGTATAGCTACCCTCTATGCACATGCAAACTCTTGCCTAAACAGCTGATTTCTCATAGGTAATGTCTCGAATTCTGTGCTGCCACGAGGACGAAAACTAGGCAGCACCATGCTACTCGAGCAGCGAAGGCAGTGGAAGAATGTTTTTTTTTATATATTTCCCTCTCAGAATGAGCGAAAAAAATATGGATGGAAGCTCTTGGCATTCACAAGCAACTGAAGCGGCGGGTGTGCTCGGCACATTTCACTCGAGCACGCCCTCGAAACTCCTCTGAAGGTTCACCAAAGATTCGGCATTCGCTGGCTACAAGCAACGGCGGCAACGATGCGACACGGTGCTGGCGGTGGCAGGCACTTATGCAAAACATCGATTGAAAAAAGTAACTATCGTGTGCATTGGCTGAGCAGTGAAAGCTCGTTCCGATCAGAGCTACCGATATTCATACATAATAGAGTTTGCAATGTTTTCACTGCTGTTCTTTTCTCAAAGACTCACCATCATGAGTAATGTCCCTGGCAGCAGCTCACTGTGCTCTCGCCTGTCTGCTTAGTTTTCAGTCAGATTAACGCGCGTGAGCACACTTGTTGAGAGCTTACATCCCTTTGGATTATTTATAATATTGCGTTACCATCGGCTGCGTGGATTGACAGCGCCAGGCTACAGTTGAGCGCAGGAAGGTCAGCGAAATTTACCGCAAGTGCACCATTCCTTTTTTTTTTTCTTTGCTTCATTGTCACTAGGAAAAAATACTGACGTATTTACATCTATGGGACACGCATTTCTTTTTTTCTTGCCAAAGCGTCTGTTGACACAACATGGATAAAATGTATTTTCAGCCAATCCTGCTGTTGTTTTTTTTCAATAACTTGAACCCATGCATGCCAAATGGAATTGATCAAAAACTAAAATGGGAATTTATCACCTGCCTGCTGGGTGCTTTTTTTTTTTTTTTTTGGAATGTGAACCTTTTGATTTTCCGTCGCAGGACGCAAATTCGGAACGCATTCACAGGAGTGAACCAGGCTGTATTCAATTTGAAGCAATGAAGTAATATGTCTTTTGAATGCATCTTTGCAATAGTTTGATACCTTGCTTGAATTTGCGCAACTGATTTAAGCGTCATCCTCAGTATTACTGGAAATGTTTCACTGCCCTTTGAGGTGTGCAGGCAATTTAAATATTACAGCCATGAAAGATGAGTGTACACAGACAAAGCCTCTATTCACTGAAGATGGCCGCATCAAATGCAAAGCTGGTGGCACATCTGATGATGCCGTGGGCTCCTCACTGTAGATTGTTTGAGACTCCATCCTCCCCCCCCCCCCCCCCCCCCCTCCTGTTGCCTTAACACAAACCCCGATAGGTATGTACTTACATACAACTGGGCGCCGTGCGCACCGCTCTGAAAAAGTCGCCGCAAGCCACCAGCTGACAGCCACTTGCCCCCCAGTGCTACGTAACGTGCGTCCCGATACATACAACTAGGCGCCGTAAACAGCGAGCCACCAGCTGACGGCTACTTGGCTCTTTCACTAGGGGACCCAGTAACTCAGCTTCCGACAATAAAGTTTTGTTTCTCTCTCTAGTGACGCGCAACTGCTGATACTGCTACTGCTAGCCCTACTGCCATTGCAATAAGAAACAGGAATAGGGAAAAGGTTCGCCCGTGTAAACATAGTTACAGCACTTACCTGCCAATTCTTCACCATTCCCATGATAAAATTTCTTCTCTTGCGGTCATCTCCTGGCATGCCAACACCAGTAAGCCTGCCTTTCGCAGCATTCTTTGTAGTCTGTGGCTTGTATGCTTTCACAAGCGATACGTTCACGAAAGCTTTCCCCCGTCGTCGCATACCGCATAGGCTATTGTGGAGCTTCCATGCCACGCGATAAACTGTCTGCAGGCAGCGACTGGCAGATATGAAACAATGAATACTTGCGTACAACAAGAGCATCGCACACCATGACCGCGCACAAACACCGCCATTAACGCAGCCTCCCAGACTCTCTTGGCTACAGGAATGCCTAAAACTTTGGATGGCTCTGGCTTCGTTCGTTTTGCGACGGGATATCGTCTGCTAGTAAATTATCGTCTTCAGACAGGAAAACCGGTTAGGTCAGAGATTTGTCATGTAGTTTTAATAGATAAGAAGCTCTTGCTGCTATTTAAAGTAAAGAAAATTATCATTTTATTACTGATGTCCACCGTGGTGATATGGCCAAAGGAAACAAATATACACTCTCATAATCAAGGAGGTTAACATGACCGCGCGTTCACATTACCCCATTTTCTATGCGCTTTGGTGGAGGGCGTGTTGCTCATTGCAGCATACATACTACCGCGGTATTATTATTTCACGTGATGCAAATTTTGTGCTATTAGAGATTTTTTTTTTTTTTTGACCACCACATTACTGCGAAAGGCGCGGTCGCGATTCTACTGTATATTATACCATATATAGTGTATATATCTCTATTTTCTTATTTTTGCCTGCACTGTCCTTTCTCTCTGTCGCTCTTCTTTGATTTCCTCTACCGCTTCCTCACTATCCTTTTATTTTCGCCGCCTCAGCTAGGTGCTGCAGGGATAGCAAACATCTTTTCCTTCCTTATTGATATCTAATGATAAATAACCACATACTACTGTTTAATTTTTGTAGCACAGTACGTCGATCCAAAGTCGATACCAGCGTAATTTTGCAGTAAATCTAAGTGCCCCAGCATATGTCAAGTTCAGTATCCCTGCATTAAATGTACAGTCCAATACCATCACAGCTAAAATCGAAGGGTTGGTCCCCAGCATGGTCTTCAGAATGGCGCAAGCTGTAACGAGGCCTGGAGACGAAGTGTTGCCGCGTTTCACGCCTTTAATGTATAGCTTTATTTGCATGCAATGCTGCTATGTTCAAGTCCGACTTGCAGACTGCCAC
>NC_139348.1:80208060-80450560 GCF_055883805.1 Amblyomma maculatum
AATTGCATTACGAGCATTAACTCAGGAAAACAAAGCATGCTGTTACTATACTTAATCCCTCCCTCATAACATAACGAGAGAGGTGTCCCTTACAAAGATTAGGGCCCTTGCCCCGTCGGTGACGTGCCGACGGGGCTCTGAAGAGGATGCAGTGCAAAGCACATGCCCTAAGTTTACAAGGCCAACTGCCGAGGTGGATCTTCGCCCCCTTTTATGGACGTGCCCAAGAATGCAGCCGTCAAAAATAAGACAACTACAAGAAGTTGGACAGTCGGCTACAAGGGAGAAACATTTACACTTGTGGACAATGGACAATATTAAGAGCCGGAGCTTGTTCCGGTTTCTTGAAGAAAATAGACTGCATGACTTCCTTTAAGAAGACAGCCTCATACTATGCCACATGGCAAGCCTTTGAATAATAAGAAAAAAAAAAATGAGTGCACTTCTGGGTGACCATCTTCCTACTTGTGAAATGCAGGCCATGATGGGGGGGGGGGGGGGGGGGGGGGGCATGGTCAAAAATTGTCAAATTTACAATAATTTATTTCTCAACTTTTGGTGTGAAATTTTCTCTTGCAATATTTTCACATCTGTCTGAAACAAGGCAAGGGAGCAAATAATACAAGTTGAAGTTCATATACATATATGTAAACAACACTGTTTTATACAACTCTGTTATCATTGTAGTATATGCTCTGACACATTATTGACCTGAGATGTACATGCCACTGCCAACCGGTGGTGAGATGTGGCTCCTATTTTACACTGTGCTGTGCTGTTCAGGCATCCTTCCCTAACTGAATTTAAACCATATTTCATGCTGTTTGTTGATGCAGTATTCATACTACTTTTAGAAGAGTTGAGTGAAGAACAGCTACAGCATACTGGTAAGTTGAAAACTTTTATTCAGTTATGTTGTTTCAATATTTTAATAGTTCACACTTTTCTAACAATTATGCATGACATAAAAGTAAATAATAAGAAAGATACATACTACATATTTCAAAATGTACAGGGATTGCAATCGCTGGTTTCAATTAAACTAAGTGAGAGTTGTAAGTATTGTCATTTACACATTCCTCAGACAAAGCAGTTGCTGGATGTCACAACGTAATAGTAACAATATAATAATAGTCACAACATAATATGTCACAGCATAATAATAGTAGCTGTTCAAATACTAAGTAACAGCTGGTGGATTTGCCCCTCTGCAAAGGATCATTGGTTAGGGCACTTGATTGCTGTGCCCAAGGGTGCAAGTTCAAACACAGGACATGACTGCTGCTTTTCATTGGAGATGAAAACCAAGGCACCCATGTACTGCATGATGCCAGTGCGCTTTGAAGAACCCCAGGGGGTTGAAATGACCCGGAGCTGTTAACTGGTATACGTCGACTATTGTGGATATTGCGCATTAAATAATGCAGTGCATTTTACAAAGCGTGATGTCAGTTAACAAGGTATCATTTCACTTTAATAGGGATAAAAAATTTGTTAAGCCATGCAGAGTATCAAATTTGATATCTGTTGGACAATTGAACTAACCAGAATCCATGTGTGAGATTGTGCATGAAGATGCCGATGTATGCTTTATAGTCATATTTTAGCATATAGCTAAAATTAATAATATTCCCCAGGAAAATAAAATGGGCACCCAGTCAAATTCAGCAGATCCTATCACAACAGGCTGAACAAACCAAACTTTCCTGCCTTTGCAATTGTTTTGCTTATTGTACAGAATGTTTTGCCAGTGCTAATACATGCTTTTTTTGTTTTTTTCTGTGGTGCAGGTCACTTGCTACAGGAGTTTGTTGGATGAAGACTCTATAACCGACAAATGATGATATTCAATCTGAATCAATTGCTTCACCTCGTAACAGCTATTAGAAACTTTGGATATCTGGGGGACATAGTGTTTTTGTTTTTGAGAATGGGAGTGGCAGGCTCGTTAAAATGATAACTGGTGCAAAATGGGTGCCAAATTAGGTGGTGGAGAAGCTGGTAATGCTGTAGCAGCTGTAGCTCAACACTTCATTCCTTTGAGAGATAAGTGAAAGACCTCATTAATGCCATGCTAGCTAATCCACTGACTGCTACAGCTACACACATATTGATGGAGCATGTCTTCTTGGTCATGCCAACTGCACACCTAGCCTGTCAGCAGAGGCCGTCGTTTTGATGGTACTAGTACTATTTTTTTTTTGTAAGAAACTGGTGTGCATTGATAGTACACACAGGCTGCCAGGACACATTACTGAGTGCTTTTTGTCTCTTGTGACTGCTCCGTCAATATTGAAATTGAATGATATTGCAGCATCATGCCTTCTCATTGAATTTTCAGCGGATGACATAGCATATATGTATGTGATTTGCCAAATCTTATTGAGCGGGATTAAGATTTAATACTTTGCTTGTACTCTCAGTTTGGCTAATAGGGTTTAACATCCCAAAGCGACTTAGTCTATGAGAGATGCTGCCATGATGGGTTATGGCAATGTTCAAACATCGTTGCGCTTAAGAAAAACCGACGTAAAAAACGACACGAAGCACAAGAGCGCAAACTATCAACTGAAATTTTATTGCTATGAATATATAGCATTACACATACCAACATCACAAAAATCGACAAGTCAGCAAAATAGCTATTGTCTCAAGGGTGAACGTGATATCTCCTTCACAAAAAAAAAAAAATATGAACGCTCTCATGCGGTCGTGCATACGTGGGGCAAACGGGAAGATGCCTTAACGAAAGGCTCAGAGAGCACAGGTACAACTGTAACCAGATTAGTGTATCTGGAAATCTGGTGCCGCACTGCGCTAGATGCAAAGATTGCACACCACTTTTCAATGAGACGGCGGTTCTTTTGAAATCTAAAGACAAGCTAACAAGGGAACTGTGGGAGGCCCACTGTATCGAATCCGGGAATGGGACATGTGTAAGCGACCCTTCGGTCCCCCTATCGAAAGAAGAAAGGGTATAGTTGGGAAAATAAAGAAAAGAAGACAAACATTTTTTTTTTTTTTTTGTGAAGGAGATATCACATTCACCCTTGAGACAATAGCTACTTTGCTGACTTGTCGATTTTTGTGATGTTGTTACGTGTAATGCTATATATGTATGTTCATCGCAATAAAATTTCAGTTGATAGTTTGCACTTCTGTGTTTCGTGTCGTTCTTTACGTCAGTTGTTCTTAAGCGCAACGATGTTTGAACATGTCAGTCCCCAACTAGCCCAACTAGAAACCCTCTTGATGGTTATGGCAATTTCAATCACCTGTGGTTTTTTTTTTAATGTGCAGTGGAATTGTACAGTAGACAGGCACCATGCTTTTCACCTCCATTGAAAAGCAACCACCGTGGCTAGGATTGAATTCTTCTTTGGGTTTATATCAAGCCCCGTA
Organism: Amblyomma maculatum; assembly: GCF_055883805.1. Lineage (NCBI taxonomy): Eukaryota > Metazoa > Arthropoda > Arachnida > Ixodida > Ixodidae > Amblyomma > Amblyomma maculatum. The sequence continues at coordinate 80,211,463 of NC_139348.1, forward strand.
ACCACTGAGCCACCATAGTGAGCATGTGTTTTGTACAGTGCACTCTGACTAGATTACGATGAAATGTCACTTAGTATGGCCCACAATTTTTAAGACGCAGTTACTGTTAATAAACATGTGGGAGTGCAGTGATAGCAAAACTTTGCTGCTAGCTGCTAACAGAATATTTTCAGTGTCTTGCTGTTTTGTATTAAGGTGTATTGAACTACTCTAAAGTTCAAGCTGGTTACTGTTTTCTTGAGCATGTTGTAAATCACATTATTGTCATTATACTCTACAGGGTACAGGGTGTTTCTAACTGTGACTAAATACCAGCTGCTGCTTTCTCTTTAGTTGTACCCAGCAATAAATATGCCATAGATATTTTGAAGAAGTGCCTGCAAAATGAAGCTTATACACTTAGCTAAACAAAACTACACTTAAGCAAGTAAATTAGGTCTACTAGAAGAAATAGGGGACGTGAGGGATTGGCAGGATGCTGGTATACAATGCTATTGCCTTGCGGGAATAGCAAAGATTCACATTGATTTCCTATTTATGAAGTTATTGTCTGATACCAATGCTATAATTCAAAAAGCAGATGCCTCCAGGTCAATAATTAGCTTCCAAAGGAAGTCATGCAGCACCTTAGCATCAACTTGTGCCACAGGTAGGATGTGCACGTCTTTGTTTGAAGAACTCCTGGAGCATGAATATGTGGGCTGCTTTCGCAGGGCTTCACAACTAAATAGCAGCCAAGCCAGCTTTGCGATCAAAATATGCTTCAAGTTGCATTTCATCTATCATTAAAGTTGCTGTTTGTTCATGCTCTGCATGTGCTCAGAACCCCCTTCACTTAAGAAAGTTAGATTCCTGTTTTATGTAGCCGGACTTGGGTTTTGTGATAACATGCAGAGCCATTCTGACTGTATCAGTGTGAGACAACCTGCCTTCAAACGAACTTTTCAAAAACTTGTGAGCGTGAGGTGAAACTGTGAATTGACTTGCAAAAGCTAAAGAACCTGGGGGGCATCAGAGTGTTATTTAAAATGAGATTGACTTTGTTTTTGAAGAATTTTAGCACCTCCAAAATGCAAAATGCTCATCACTCACTTAATCCAGTAAAGTTGCTACCAAATCGTAGCATTGCATGTATTAACTGTCGCACCTTATTAGCACTAAATTATTCATTTTTCAAGACGCAATATGTGGCACGCCCTGCCAAACACCATCGTACCATGTACTGATTGTAAATCATTCAGGGTAAAACTGAGCGACCAACTTTTGTGAAGGCATTGATGGTGACGTCGGCGGAATTGTGGGCGCGCGGGGGGGGGGGGGGGGGGGGGGGGGGACAGCGCTTACATTGTCTTGCCTTTTTTCGCGTGTTTAATACTTCATGCATATAAAATAGATTTGTACAACAGTTTCGGCATCATTTACATATGGTATGTTGTTATTTTTGTTTTTCATATTGTTCCGTTTAACCCATGCACTATTTCTCTAGTTTCTGTTTTCTTGTTGTTCCAATGTTTTCCCGTTCTTGTTCGCATTGCATATTGAGTTTTCTCCTCCCTTATGTAATGCCCTCGGGGGAAAATAAATGAAATTAAATTGCAGAGGACGAACCCTTTCAGAAGGCTCACATGCATGCCGATATTCTTGTGAATCTCTTAATAAAACACATGTAGCACTGTTTTCAAATCCCTTCGGTCACTCAGCTTTTCAGGTACAAGCAACTCATCACAATTGCGCAGCGTCACCAAAAAAACGCTTCTAAGCGAACGGACTGCGGAGAAGAATGAATAGGACCGTGCTATTTTTTTTCTTCCGAAGTTCGCGATAGTTTTCGGTACATATCCGTGCGTTCAATGAACGCTGATAACATGCAAAGTGATAGCGGCCAAGGCGTGGCGATGGTTCACGCTACCGATCGACTGCATTGCGTCTGCAACTGGTATTACCGCCGCGCGAGCCATTTTTTTGTGCGTCTTAATTATCACCGCGAGCCATATTCTTTACGTGGCATATACATATATGTATGATTCTCTCAATAAATATATAAAAGGTTTGAGCGAAACAGCCTCATTAATTATTTGCAACGACTGCGTTCGGGACGTACGTGGCTCAATTCGACTAGCTGTGGTGAAGTCCGTTTCTTCCGCATTTGCCGGCCTGTACGGCGAGGTTTCCGCATACGCGGAACGGAGTATCCGCATCAACCGTACGCACTCCGTAATTACCGCATCATGTCAGTGAGGAATCCGTATGCTCCGTACACATCCGTCCGCAATCGCCGTACATGCTCCGTACACTCCATTAGGACATCCGTATCGATTGCATGACGTCTATATGTTTTCCGCACACGACCATCCGCATCCGCAGCATGAATTCCGTAAGTTCCGCAAGGACTTCCGTAACGAACGTATGAAATCCGCTTGTTTTCTGTAAGTGCGATGCGGAAAACGTACGGAATCCGTACATTTTCTGTACTGCTGCATACGGAGTCGTTTCAATAGGGCGTCTTTGCTATACGACGTATAGGACTCGCCGGGCTGCTGGAGACGAGCTTAAAGTTTTTTCTATGCCTGCTCTGAGCGACCAGCCGGAGTGCCGAAAAATTTCTTTAGCTGGTCCGTGAATGTAGGCCAGTCAGCGATTGCACCCTCATGATTGAGGAACCAGGTTTTGGCGACGTCAGCTAAGTAGAAGACGACGTTGAGCAGTTTATAAACGTCATCCCAGCGGTTAAATGTACTGACTCTGTTGTAGTTGTCGAGCCAGTCGTCGACATCTTCACCGCGAAGGCCAGCAAAGATTTGGGGATCGCGCTGGCGGCTGGTGACTGTCCAGGCAGGGGCAGCCGCAGTAGGAGCAGCAGACGTCGGAGGTGAGCGAGCACCGTTGCCCCCATCCATGGCACAGGGCCGTTGACGCAAGCGAAGGCCTGAACGGAGCTCCAGGGAGAATGGTAGGTGCGTCTAAAGCGAGCGGTGGGGAATACGAATCGCACCTCCGCCACTTGTGGGACAGCATTTGTACAAATGTCTGTTCTTTTCCAGAACCAGCTGGCACACAGCGCGCGACGCTCCGAGCAGCAGCCAGCGATGATGATAATGGATCTATACAGATGAAAGAGGTGAAAGTTCACGCGCTGAGCTCACAATATATATATATATATATATATATATATATATATATATATATATATATATATATATATATTTGCTGTTTTAGTAAACAGGTGCGGCAAAACAAGAGAAAACGAGTCCACGCTTTCTACATGTTGGAGGAGGTTTTGCGGCAACAGGCTGACGAATTAAGGCACTACGCCAGACTGTATTTTATATATATACATTGCCAGATTTAACAGATCTCAAAATACGTCACAGCAAAAAAATAACCCGTCAACTCGTACGAGACTGCATGCCAATCGCGAATGGAAGTGGGGGCGAAGGGGTAGGCCGGGCTGCCGTCTGAAGCGAAGGTGCTCTACGCGCTTCGGTACTTTGCGATCAGACTGCGACCACATGAATCCCGCAGTTGTAGAGACAATCCGCGTCCGTAAGTGTGCTGGCTGGGCTTTTCCCCCCCTTTCCATCGGCGGAATGGGAGCAGGCTGTGGCTGACTGGATGTAGTGCAGTCCGATTTCCTGTGTCATTGGCTGCGCCCTACATTGACAGTTGTTCATGGAAAGTTCGCACACACTCACGCCGCTTGAGCGGCCGATAAGGCTAAGGACGCTGCCCCGCTACACAGGCAGGCTGACGCGTCGGCGTGACGCCGTATCAGGCCTCATTCTCACAGCCGGTGCTCCTCACCGTCGCGGCGGCACCGGTGGGGGACACCGCACGACGGATGGAGCGGCGCGATGTTCAAACAAAAAGGGGCGCCGGACGCCGTCGAACCTGTTCGGTCGGAGCCCAGCCGCTCCCACGTGACTCTACGTCATAACGCTTTTTTCCCCGGCGACGAGGCGGCGCACCAGCTAGTCCGAGCTCTCTACTCACGGGCAGCCGTAGAGCCGCCTGATTGCGATGGGATGGACGAGAGGTTGTAAACGTATAAGGAAATCTTAAAACACTACAGACTTAGAAGAAGGTCTCTACCACCACCGGACCGAACGCTGAATAACAAGGAGGCCGTCGTTTGGGGGCGCCTGCAAGCTGGGAATTTACCAAGCCCCGTCTGGCTTTTCCACACGCAAGCGGAGGAAAAGGCAGACGATAAATGCGAAACCTGCGGAGAAAGCGGTACTCTGGATCATATAATCTGGCAATGCCTTGATTCCCCTGGCGCCAAGGAAAACATGAATAGTAGATAATCCTGGGAACTGCTACTGCGGAGCGAGTCCCCCGCCAACCAGCAGCAAGCTGTCCGCCTGGCGGCTGAAGCCGCGAAGAAACACTGTCGCTTCGCCTGTCTTTAGTCGCGGAGGTCCCGGCCTCCGTCCCATAGGCCTGCGTGCCGGTGGCGGGTAGTAGGGGGCCTCCTAAATCGGTGGAAAAAAAAAGTTCTTAACCCCAACAACAACATTTTCTCCATCAATGCGGAGGTGGCGGCCGTCCTCCCTGCAGCGGTGAAAGTCGTATGCTCCGCGTCGGTACGAAAAAAAAAAGAAGCGTGCTGTCTCACGTGCTCTAGCTGCAGTTTGGAGCTAGAACGCGTTTTCATCTCAGCTTCGGTAACGGTACAAACACCACGCGTACTGCTTCAAAACAAATGAGTATAATAATAGCAACCATGTATTAAACGGCAGCAGAAATATTGCTCACTCCAATAACATTATTCTCCGCAATCAGCGAAATTATTCTTCGCAATCAGCGCAATAAAAGAAAACACAATTACCTATTGTATGAGTAAAAAAATTGTTCGCGACAACTTGGCAAGATGCTTTTTATACAAGCATTAAAAAATCAAGTTAAAAAGGCACCATCTGAAATAATATTTCACGCAAATCTCTCCGAAGTCGAGGTTAGCTGTGACGTCCTGCATATTACAAATTGAAATGAAATAGGCATTTTTTGTTAGCCTCTTGTGCTTTGAGGCTGGAAGGCATTGCCATCTTAGCTTCAGTAGCTGTACACCCACAGTTTACTGCAAAGCGCCGCGCATACAGCACGGAAGCAAATGAGTGCGCATATAAGCAGCAAGTATTAAAACGTAGGGTGAAAGCACACTCTGGTTATGTTAACCTTGGTAAGCACCTAAACTTAAGAAAACACAGGAACATGAGGTCTTGTCAGAAATTTTGAGAGTGCTCTTAAATCTTCATTTAGGAATTAGGTGATATGATTTTAAATATCACACTTATATCAGCTGTGGGGAACGATGCTGCTTTTAAAGCCATAGCAACCGTGAAAACACGGATCGCAGCTTTCATAGAGGAAGCGGCAAAAGTCTGTTTGGTCGTTGGATTGCAGGCTTTTTACCCTTTGTCTTTGATGCACCTTTCCCCTATTGCCCTTCTTAGACCTCCTCCCCTTTTGTATGATGTTTTCGTGCGGATCCTTTCGACCACCTAATCTTTTTTTCTTCTCTTCTTTTGTTTGTTAGTTTGCCTGAACAAACTCTGCTTTTCTCCTCCTCCTCTGCTCTTTCTCTTATCTCCCATATGACCTTTTTTCGACCTTTCTTTCTATTTATTCCCATGAATGGCTTAAGGACTGGGTGGAATTGCTATCCCATCTTAGGGTACGCACTCAAGGAGCGAAAATCCTTAATGCACGAATGCTTGGAAAATCTCAAAGCTCCGTCATAATATTCGAAGGCGAGATAGTCCCCCGCTACGTTTTTCACTACGGCGTCGAGACGCGTTGCTACCTCTACCGATCATTGCGGCAAGTTTGCTATATATGCTTCAAGCCTGGGCATAGGGCAGACGTATCCCCGGTACCTGACGCCGTTGTCTGCTCGAACTGCGGTGAACCAGTCATCGAGGACGGCCATTCGTGTGAACCCAGGTGTGTGCTGTGTAAGGAAGAGCATCCCACAGGGGCAAAGAAGTGCAAGCAACGTCTAAGAAATTCGAGGAGTCCACGGACCACAACGAAAGAGGAGACCGACAGCAGAGCAAAGGGCGATGACGGCACGGGCGGACGCGGCCGGGCTCGGAAGCGCTGGTTCAGCTCAGATTCTACTTCGTCATCCGGGCCCAGATCGGCGTCGCGCTCGAGATCAAGCACCAGGGAGCCTCCAGAAACAAAAAAGAAGCAGCAGCAGAAGAAGACAAAAAAGGAGGAACAGAGTAAGTTGAGCTGGGCAGCGCAGCTTTTCTCTACTTCTCCCGCTGTTCCAAAGAGCACGAACACGCCGACACAATTCAGTAGAAACGCTAGTGGGCAACCGAATGAAGTGCAAGAACTAAAAGAAACCATTCAGACACTCAGGGCGGAAAATGCTGAACTGAGACAGAAACGTGACCTTATGAAGAGCTCAAGGCCCAGAGAACAGGGCAGACCGACGCCAACGCGCGAACAGATGAAACTCAGCAAGCCACCATAGGGCAGCAAGAATTTGCAACTGCCAAGGCAGCCATGAACAACTCACTAGCGAATCTTAGTAACATCTTTTTAACATCCAAAAAGAGGCACTTAGAGATAGAGAACGCCTAGTACAATTCACGAGCAGGAAATTCAGAGGCAAATCCTTTAATAGGCCGTTGCCCGAGCATGGCGAGGAGCCGTGAGAGCTCTGTCAAGTTGGAAACCCTTGAAATATGGCACTGGAACTTCTGCGGGATCCACAAAAAGCGGGGTCTTCTTAAAGAACACATCACAAATTGCACCGTACCACCAGACATAATCGCCCTACAGGAAACCGGCTGCTCACCCCCTCTCCCGGGCTACTCAGCATATAAGGGGCAGGGGGAAAGCAAGGTCGCCACGCTGGTTGCCAAAACGGTCACCGCAATCCGACATGATATCGACGGAACGGGCATCGGCCACGTTCTTATCAAAGTCACAACCCAAAAGAGAAGCCAAGAAAGCATCTTCCTGCTTACGTATACAGCCCGCCCAGCAAAGGAACGCTAGCTTCAGCTACCTCTTGGGAAAGGCAGAACGAGCAGCAGCCAAGAGGGGTCTTCTTATTCTCAGGGACTTTAATGCCTGGCATAAATGCTGGGGCTATGTCAGAGAAACTCAGAAAGACAAGAATCTAGCCAGAGAAGCTGATCGCAGAAGGCTCAGCCTAATCACAAGTCATACCCAGCCAACGCGAGTGGGATATAACATCAACCGTGAATAAGGCAGGCGAGATGGGACAATGGCGGGGAGATGCTAGGCAGTGACCACTGCATATTGCGAATCCAGATAGAAACGCTCCCGATTAGGAAAAAATATGGCCAGGCTAGACTCACACACCGGGAAGCCTATAGAAACACTAGGGCGGAGTCCAGGGACATGAAGGACTGGTTCGCGGATAGCAAATCGGACTGAAAAAAAGTGAGAAAGTTGCCCTCACCACCAAGACGCCCAACGTGAATAAACATCACTTAAACCTCTGGGATACTAGACGGGGGTTGTTAAAGAGATGGAAAAGGCAGAAGCACAATAGCAAGCTCGCGCTTAAGATCGCCGAAGTCACAAAACAAGCCGAAGAATATGCGACGCAGCTCTCAAAACGGGACTGGGACCAAAAATGCTACGAGCTACAGGGGCCCCTAGGATTGGCCAAGACGTGGGCCTTGCAGACAAGACTGTCTGCAAGGTCCAAGACAAGACTCTGCAGACAAGACTGTCTGCAGAGAGCAGCAGATACTGTCAATGCATACGCCCGACATTGCGGACTTGAATGTTCCCCGGAGAAATCTGAGGTGCTCAGAGTCCACAGAAGAGGGTACAATCTGCACAACACCATAGACATCTACATAGGGGCGAAGAGGATCTCGGAAGTGTCGCAAATCAAAATCCTAGGCATGTGGATACAAAACATCTGTGGTATAGATCAAACATTCAGGCCGTTAGCAAATACCACAGCGAAGATCACGCGAATGATCCCAAGAATCTCCAGCAGAAGACGAGGAATGTCCGATAAGGACACATGTAGGCTGGTACAGGCCCTCGTTGTAAGTCGCGTTGTATATGGTGTCCCTTACCAAATTGCGCTCGAACAGGAAAAGGAACAACTGGAGGAAATTCTGAGAAAAGCCTACAAATGCGCTCTTAGACTGTCGGTCAACACCTCGACGGAAAAATTCTTATAACTGGGCATAAATCACACAGTGCAAGAGCACATCGAGGCCTACCTTTTCACGCAGAAAATAAGACTCATGGAGACACGAGCGGGAAGGAACACGCTGAATTTACTGGACATGAGAGATGCTTGCATAGAAATAAATAGCATGGGGAACATACCGAAGGAGATAAGAGAGATCATTAAGGTCAACCCAATTCCGAAGAACATGCATCCGAAATACACAAGGCCAGAAGAGAGGCAAGATTGGAGGCACACGAAAGAAGCTTCGCAGGAAAAAACATATTTTACGTCGACGCTACCACATACAAAGAGCAACACGGAGTGGTAGCCAGCGTGGTTGATCACCAGTTTAAGGAAATCAACTGCGCCTCGATCAAGAGCAACAACATTATCGAAGCTGAGGAAGCGGCGATCGCTCTTGCTATTACCCACCAGGGTGAGAAGGCTACTACACAAATAATTACGGACTCGCAAGAAGCATGCAGAAGGTATAGCAGCGGACGCATATCCACTCTAGCCATCCGCATACTCAAGGAAAGAAAAATCACATTTTCGAGATGCTTCATAGCGTGGACACCAAGCCATGAGACTGTCAAAGGTAACCAACTTTCCGACGCCAATGCTCGAACATAGGTCAACCGGGAGGCGCACAACGATTGGAAACTGGACGCAGTCACTAGACGCTATGGAGCCATCCTTGAACATCAAAGAGCCTTAAGGAGGATCTACCCACCTCCCCATGAAGACCTTAACGGGGTCATGCAGTGCCTAAAACGGGGTAAAGCAAATCGGTCGAGAGATAGGTACTCCCTCACAGGTCAATTTACCGCAAGAATTTTTTAGCTAGCTTCATTAACACCAGAGATATCGGCGATTAAAAATGGCGCTCCTCCTCGCTCCCCTCTACTCAACACTCCGAGACACCAGAAAAAAAACGAAGAAAACAGCTCGGGAACTCCGCCCCGCTAGCCCCGCCCACGAAGCGTCATCGGGTGACGCTCGGTTCTCAGACTTCCGGTCGTCGCGCCTATTTTCCCCCGAGCGTCGCCCATGCATACACGGTCTGCCTTTCCCGTCCCGTCTGCGTTTGCATAGCTTTCAACCTTGTCTGCTGTCTTCCTCGGCCGCCGGTTTCTTCAGTTTCTTGACCTCTCGGAATTGTGTGCGACAGCAGCCCGAACGACTCGGGTCGTTCGCGAGCGCATACCTGCAGGTGGGAGTCCACACATACCGGCGGCCGCCGCGGAGGAAGCACTTTCCTTCATATCCCTGTCCCATTCAGCGCAAATTAGCATGCACTCCTCCCGAGCACGGCTTTCTACAAGACCGCTTTCTTCTCTCGCGCTGCCTGGGTCAGTCTCTTTGGTACCGTCTTCTGCGGTTTGACCAACGGCGGCCAGTGACCCCTCGCGGAGTTGACGCGATAGCACCGACTCTGCATGGATGCTGGCAGGCGATCGAGCGTGCAAGTTGCCCGCGTGCAAAATATGTCGTCGTCGCTTTCGTCCGGAGCTGCTTTCATTATGGTCGGCGAGAGGCATCTCTTGTGCATAACGAATGGAATGTATACGCGTACGTATCACCGACGAGAGCACGGTCTGATGATCGCTACAGAGTTTGGATATCGGATGACAGGTGAGCACGAATTATTCGTCCGCGAATCTTAAAACTGAGATTAACAAAAAGGTTAGTGTAGTGTTTTTTTTGACGTCCTTTCGCACATTATTTAGGAAGTGCCAATGCGCAACGTGCACGCGTGTTTATCTCATGTGTACGCATCGTCCGAGCCAGAATCGACGGCGCAAAACATCAGCAAAGCAGCTCGGCACATTCAGTTCGGCAGCGCAGGTTGTCACTGATTTTCGCACCGACACGCAAGAATCGCGCACATGAGCATGCGAGCGGCTACGCTAGAGACGCAGCAAAGCGGGTGATTCCAAAACGCCGTCCGCCGTGGCTTCGACCCAAATAAGGCCTAGCGACGACCAGGGAGCAGCGCACGACCGGAGTGCCGTCGGCCGCAGCGCCCGCGACTGGCGGCATCGGGTGCTGCACTTAAGCGGTGCGAATTTGTGTACTTTCGCGATGAAGCTGAGGGTACACCTTTTTTTGACGCACGTTCCATTTAATTATTAACACGCCGCACAAATGGTCGATGCGGAAAAGACGAGACGGGACTACAGTACGCTGCTGCGCCGTCGGTCGGTACATGAAGGTTGATGCTGCCTATTTAGTCGGTACGGTGTTAAATTGGACCAGCTAGTGCTCTTTTCGCACTCCTGCACCGACGCGCACTTTCAGTCGGACGCCACTACCTTTTCGGTTAACATCGCGAACCGAAGCGCTAAGCTCGGGTTCACGCATGCATTGCAGCACTCGAGCAGACGACTTTCGTAGCTACCGGAAGTGTGTCAGTGACGTAGTGGGCGTCGCGGCTGCAGACAATGGCAGCCTATCGTGGCCTGCCACTTGTTGTTGTTGTTACTAACTTTATTTTTCCACCGATGTAGGAGGCCCCCTACTCCCCGCCCCCGGCACGCAGGCCTATGGGACGGAGGCCGGGGCCTCCGCGACTAAAGACAGGCGAAGTGACAGTGTTTCTTCGCGGCTTCAGCCGCCAGGCGGACAGCTTGCTGCTGGTTGGCGGGGGACTCGCTCCGCAGTAGCAGTTCCCAGGCTTCTCTACTGTTTATGTTTTCCTTGGCGCCAGGGGAATCAAGGCATTGCCAGATTATGTGATCAAGAGTACCCCTTTCTCCGCAGGTTTCGCATCTATCGTCCGCCTTTTCCTCCACTTGCGTGTGGAAAAGCCAGACGGGACTTGGGAAATTCCCCGCTTGCAGGCGCCGCCAAGCGACGGCCTCCTTGTTAGTTAGCGTTCGGTCCGGTGGTGGCAGGGACCTTCTGCTAAGTCTGTAGTGTTCTAAAATTTCCTTATAAGTTTGCAGCCTCTCGTCCATCCCATCGCAATCAGGTGGCTCTACGGCTGCCCGGAAGTAGAGAGCTCGGGCTAGCTCGTGCGGCGCCTCGTTGCCGGGGACGGACTCGTGCGCGGGGGTCCAAATAATTCGAATCTTTCTTTCAAGTTTTCTTTTCTCTAAAATTTTGGCTGCCTCCGTCGAGACCCTCCCTTTTCCAAAGTTCCAGACAGCTGTTTTGCTGTCACTAATAACTATGCTGGCTTCCGTTCCAACGCAAGCGAGCGCTATTGCAACTTCTTCAGCCGTGTCTACATTTCGGCTTCTAACGGACGCGGCGGCGGCGGGCACGCCGCGGCCGTTGACGACCACAGCCACCGCCGCCCCCGACTTCCCGCTAGCCGCGTCCACGTAGGCGACCTCCCCCGGCTTCATTTTCCCCGCTTTCTTTGCGAGCGTCTCGGCCCTCTTTTGTCTCCTCTCCTTGTTGTACGTAGGGTGCATGTTTTTAGGTAGGGGGGGCACTATTATATATTCGCGACACTCTCGTGGAATGTCTACTTTGTGGCTTGTTCCTCTATCTGACTGCAGTCCCACCCAGCCGAGGATGGTTCTGCCCGTGGTGGTTCTGCTTAATCTTTCTAGTTGCGCCATGCGCACAGCCTCCGCTAGTTCCGTCCAATTGTTGTGCACCCCCATTTCGAGGAGGCGTTCAGTCGAGGTCGAGATGGGTAGTCCCAGAGCCCTCTTCGCGCATCGTCTGATGAGTGCGTCTATTCTCTGCCTTTCGTCTGATCTAATGTTTAGGAATGGTGTGGCGTAACATATGCGGCTAGTGATGTAAGCCTGCATTAGTTTCAGGAGGCTTCGTTCCTTAAGGCCCCGACCCTTTAGTGCGATTCTCCTGAACAGACCCGCGACTTGCGTGGCGTACGCGTTCAGTTTCTTTACCGTTGTATCGTTGTACCCATCTGCTTGTAGAAACAGCCCCAAGATCCTAATTTGTTCGACTTTTGGCACTATTTGGCCGTCTACTGTTACGCTGATGTTTATCTGGCGTTTACACCTGAGCGCCTTCGGGTTGTAGATAAACAGTTCCGATTTTTGTGGAGAGCACGAGAGGCCCCTTTCGGCCGCGTAGGACACGACGGTGTCCGCCGCCGCTTGCAAGCGCTCCTCGATGCTCGCGTCACTCCCCTGGGTAGCCCACAGGTTGACGTCGTCCGCGTACATACTGAATTTCAAGTTTTCCACTTTCCTCAGTTCTGCCGGGAGGTTTCGCATGGCAACATTAAAGAGGAACGGGGACAGCACCGAACCCTGTGGCGTACCCCTGCTTCCTAGTTTGACGGTGGAGGATTCAATGTCCTGAAACTTTATCGTTCTACCCGACAGGAAGTCTTTTACGTAGTCGTACGTTTTCTTTCCGACCCCCAATTCTTGGAGACCAGAAAGAATTGCCGCGTGTTTTACGTTATCGAACGCCTTTGTCAGGTCTAGACCTAGTAGTGCCCTCGCGTCCCTGGTTTCGCTTTCTATGATATCGTGTCTCAAGCGGAGCATTACGTCCTGTGTGCACAGGCCGGGCCGGAACCCAACCATTTCGTGTGGCCACAGGTCGTTAAGCTCCATGAAACGCGTTAGTCGCGTTTGGACTACCCGCTCCATCAATTTCCCTATACAGGATGTTAGAGAGATTGGTCGTAAGTTCTCTAGTTTAGGGGGTTTGCCTGGCTTCGGTATCAAAATTACGTTTGCCGTCTTCCACTGTTGTGGGAGGCGGCCTCTGTCCCATACGATTCTCATGTACTTGGTGATGGTGAGCGCGCGGATGGAATTATCGTCCAAATTTCGGAGAACCTTGTTTGTGATTCCGTCTGGGCCGGGAGCCGATTTTGTTTTTAGGCCTAATATTTCGGCTCGAACCTCCGCCTCCGTGATCGGCGAGTCTAGGGCCTCGTTTAAGGGTCCTTCGTAATCCGGCAGGGGTAAGGTTTGCGTGTCGCCTACGTACATGTTAATTAGTTTCGCCATGAGTTCCTCGTCCGTGCCCTCGAACGCGTGTCTGGCTTTCGTCAGTCTTATGCCCGATTGAGTTTTCGAATTGTCAGGATCAAGTAGGTGTCTGAGTAGGCTCCACGTATTAGCAAGGCTCATGTTCCCGTCCATCTCGTCACACCTACTACACCAGTTTTGTTCGCAAAGTTTTACTGCGTAATCTTCAATCTCTTTGTTATATCTTGCTATCCTTCGCCTAAGGTTCCTGTTATCTTTGCGACCGGAGACGCCTCTCCATGCCGCATTTTGCTTCCCACATATGAAGGAGTTTGCTGTCAACCGTCACCGGCGCATCGTCCTCCCGTAGGGTCGTGGTTGCTTTCTCTACTTGTTTCTTAAGCGTCTCTGCCCATTGCTCTATGTTTTGGATTTCATCTCCCGATTCGCAGTTTTCTCTGATTTGCCTAAACCTGTCCCAATCGGTGATTTTGGGTTTTTTGAGGCGACGCGTTTTGACGCCCTTGCTGAGGGTGAGAGCCAGAACAAAGTGGTCGCTGCCAAAATTTTGAGCTGTGTTTTTCCAGACTGCGTCTCCCGTGTTCTTTCCTAACGTAAGGTCCGGGGTGGTGTCTGCACAGACGCTGTTTCCCATCCTGGACGGACAGCTAGGGTCCGTCAGCAGGGTGAGGCCGAGCTCATGTATGTCCTCGCACAGTTGCCTACCCTTGGGGTCGTGTCTATTGTAGCCCCATTCTTGGTGGGCGGCATTGAAGTCTCCTAGAATTATAAGAGTATTGCTTCCTGCTGTTTTGATCGCTTTGCGGAAGAGGGCGCGGAAACGTACCTTTCTCTGCTGGGGGGTGCTGTACACATTTAAGATGAAGAGACTAGCCTCTTCCTTGCGACCAGTGATAATTTCTATTAATACAGCTTCGATGTCTCGTGAGTTGACCTCATGCTCGACTACCGCTATGTGTCTTTTAACTAGCGTGGAGACGCGGGATTTTTCTCCCCGATCACCGTGGAACGCCTGATATCCCGATAATTTTGGTAGACCTTTTCCTGTTTCCTGAAGGGCTATAACTAAAGGTTTTTCTGCGCTCTGCTCTAAGTGCTGTTGCAAGAGCGCTCGCTTTCGTTGGAAGCCGCGGCAGTTCCACTGCCACACCAGAGAGTCTTCATTTTTACTGCGCCTGTCCATTTTGTTGAATTGGGGTCACAGTCTTTTCTAATGTAGTTAGCCTCTCGGTGAAGGCGTTCTGCATCGCGGTGAATTGCGTCTGCATTTGATTTACCGCACATATTAATTGGGTGAGGAGGGTCTCGATTCTTTCAAATCTTGCTTCGTATTTAGCGTCCAGTCTCCTTTCTAATGCCACCAGCGGATCCGTCTCGTTCCCTTTACGTTTTTGCGGGGGTGGCCTGATTGTTTCAGTAATCATTTTCTCCTCTTCATTATCCCTCGGCTCAGGGCGCGCGACCACGACCTTTGTAGACGGGGAAGAGGGCATCTGTTTCTGTACCTGTTTTTGGGGTACCAGTTGGTTCCTCGGTGGAGGAGGGGGGTACTGTTTTCCATTCTTAAATTTTGAATCTCTGTAGTGAGCATGCTGAGCATGCTCTTGAGCTCTCGATTCTCTTTTTCTAGTTTTTTAGTTCTCTCGTCTGTCTCCCTATTTACCTGGGAACTGCTAACCGTGAAGCTTACCGTTTTTCGATCTTCGCTCGGACTGCGTCTGCGTGCAGGTGGTCCCCACGACGTCTTGGGGTCCCGTGTAAAGCACCCGGAGCTGCTGGCAGTGGACAAGTCGGCCAAGGTCCTCGAACGGGAGCGGCTTCGTCCAGAGCTGGAACGGTCCCTGGTACCTGAGCTCGAGCGGCGTCGTGTAGAGTTGGCGGTGGCTCCTTCCTCCAGCCTTGGGAAGTCCCCCTCTTTGGCTGTGAAGTGGTGGCAGTCCTTGCTGTTTGATCTCGATCTCCTTCTTAGTAGCCGGGGGTCCTCTTCACCATTTCTGGTTCTTGAGCGTCCCGCTCGCTCGCAGTTTTGCGTTGCATCAGCCATTTTCAGTTGTTCCTGCTGACCCAGTTTTTTCTCCCAACGTCTTTTTTTTGGTGATGTATGGGGTTCTATATATCTCCCGGCATCGCTTATCGCCGAGGAGGTGATTCTTTCCGCATAGCTGGCACCTCGGTTCGCACAGATGACCTTCTTTCGGGTTTTCCATGCCGCATCCGCGGCACTTTTTATTCGTCGGATCCGGACAGACGTCGTCTCGGTGTCCCATGTGCCCGCACGCGTGGCAAACTTCATATTTCTTCTTGTACAAGACGCATCTTTGCGCGAAAGGAGATAGGTACACCCAGCGCGGTACCTTCTGATCTTCGAAGAGGATTAGTATTGTCTTGGAGGTTGCTCCCAGTCTGCGAACACCGAGCACTGAAGGGTTCTCCTTTCTCCTGCGTATTCGCTCCAATAGCTCTTCGTTGGAATAGCGCAGGGGGACGTCGTGCACGACTCCCTTGCCGCAATCTTCAGGCATAGCGGGATAGGCCTTTACTTCTATAATTTCGCTGCCGCAAAGAACTGCGCGCAAAGCCGCGTACCTTCTTCCACGCTCTTCGCTAGTAGTGGCGATTAGTATGGACTGTTGCTTTATATTTGCCGAGAAGATGTCGTTCTCGGCGTCCTTGAGCTCGATGCCGGCGGCGCGGGCGATCGATTCAGCCAGTTCAATCATTCCACCTTCTATTAGACGGCTGACTCCGCCCCGGGGGCGTATTATTATTTTTTCGGCGTCCTTCGGTATCTGCACGGACTGCTTCTCTACCGATTTTGCCGCTAGCTTTCTTCCGATGGCGGCCTTGTGACCTGTAGTCCGCCGCTCTTCATCTTTGGTCGCGGTTCGCGTTTCCTCTTCGAGGGGCACTACGCGGCCTTTCTTTTTCGTAATAAACCAAGTACCCTTAGTTAGCTCCGCGGGGTCGATAGTCTCTCCCTCCACCAGCTCCATTGCGTTGCTCATGCTCTTCTGTGGCTCCCGCCGCCGAGAGCGTCTTTCTTCTGCTAGGCCTATGGGTAGGCCTAGCGGTCCCGCGTGGGCCGCCGAAAAATAGGCAAATTAGTGTGCCTACCTCCGAACTTGCGGTCTCCTCGGACTCCACTTCACGTGTGTAGTCGAATCCAGCGGTATAATGCACGCCGTAGGTCGAAACTTGGACTTGAACGGCTGCGTTCGACGGAGCTCATCGAACGCGCGGCCGCTCACTCCTGCTGCCTGACCAGATGTCCCTGGCCTGCCACTCTGTGACTGGTGACGTAGGTAATCACGGCAGAATAGTCCCAAATCTCAACGCCACGCGGAAAAGGCGCAGCCCGCGAATTTCAAAAAACGCTGTTTTTAAAAATTAATAATAAATCGCTGGATTTTTTCCGATGAGTTTTACTTTGAGCGAATGCTCGGAAGCATTTATTCTACACATTGAAAACGTTTGTCAGTGACCTTTATAGCCGTTTCATGCCCCCTTTAATAGAGAGCAGTCGGTTGCCTGGAGACAGCTACAGACTAATACATACCCCAACCTGAGTCTACTCATTAAAATCCATCCCACAACATACAAGAATAAATGCCCACTATACGGGGAACCCCCTACAATCTACCAGTTTAAATCGGCATGTCAAAAAACACAGGTAACGCCAATAAATACCACACCAACACCGAAGCAGTGGGAGGCTGCGCTGTTCTGCTCGACGACTGATGACCAGCTCAAACTGATCGACAGAGCGCGCAAGACGGCAAAGGCCAATGAGGCCCTGGACTGAGGGTTCCACCCACGCCGGCAGAATTCCCTTTCGCTAAATAAAATTTTTCATTCATTCAATAATTGGCCATGATACTGTGTTTACCAAAACATGTTACAAAGTTTGATTCGTATCCAATGTCATCGCCAATAGAAGCATTATTTTAAGAAGGCCGTCTTTTGAAGCACATACAATGTGTAGTCTGAGAGCATGGCCGCTTGAGTAACACAGCAAAATGACGTTTAATGATTGAGACAGAGCAAACGTCATCCTGTCAAAACGGTTTGCTCCTGCAGGATATTCCGATTAACGGAGGTACCCAGTCTGTGATATTTTTTCCATGTTATCGGTTAGCTGTGCAGACGGGAGCTGATTTATGTAAAATTCCCTGAAGCAATTTTACCAGCCGAGCTACAGGAGGAGGAGGGCACAACATTTATTGACGCAAGGGTATTCGGGGCCCCCTAGCCTTTTGGGCCCCGCACGGCCAAACAACACTAAAAAGTTCATGTTAAATCTGTCCATGATGTAAGCAGCCCGCCGACTTGCGTTCTTTTACTTCACCGGGTCCTTTGGAGCGTAGTGAGGTCCCTAGTCTTCCCAAGTCCATAGTGGCACCGATCCGCCGGGGGGCGGGGAGGGGACACCTGTAAGGATAGCAGCAAATGGGTTATTGTCGTTTTAGGGGCATAGCAAAGGGGGCAAGTTGGCGCGATTGATTGATGGTGAGGTAATAGGGAGGGAATATTGATTGATAGTGAGATAATATGGAGGGAGTGGGGAGGGTCCTCGTTTCCAGTCACCGCCAGAGATGCTGTTCCCTGGTGGTAAGGGAGGAGTGTGGTGGTGAATATTGTTGCCGTTCGACGCTGAAGTGTGCGGTGAGCTCAGCGAAGGCATGCATGCGCGCAAATCCCCCCTCTCCCTCTTGAATACTGCCTTTATCCTGTTTCTTGACCCTCGGGCTAAGGAGTCGGTGGCCTCGTTGCCGGGATTTCCCGAGTGCGCAGCTAACCAGATGAGCTTAGCACGTCGGGGATGGGGGGTTGTGGGGCTAGCAGACACTTGGCAGAGAGGTGTACCCTGCCTCTAGCGTAATCTATGATTGCGGTTTTGGAGTCGCTGGTGATGTAGTTGGCATTAGTGTCTGTCAGAGCCATGGCGATGGCGGTGTCTTCAGCCCCTTCTGCTGTGGTACCTGGTGGCCGTTAGAAACTGAGGGGATCGGTATTTGTTTGGTATACTATAGCCGTAGTTCTCCGGTGGTCTACAGTTGCATCTACTTAGACCGCATCCGGGGCGTCCCCGTACCACTTGTGTAGTGCGTTCGCCCGTGCAGTCCTGCGGCCTTGATCTCGCAAAAAGTACATGTTTCGAGGTAGCGGTTTGACGTAGAGAGATTCCGTAATATGGGATAGAAGCGTGCTTAGTTTTGGGTTATTTTCAGGGATCCGGATGTTACGTATGTGCAATATTTGTCCATCTGTGGGTGTGGCAGCTACGCGTATGTATTGGGCTTGGAGGTGTGCTTCACTTAATTCGCGTATTGTATTGTGCATCCCCAGGGCAAGCGGTGTCTCGTTTCTCGTGTTTCCTGGTATATTAAATCCCGTCCTTGTTGCTTGCGGAATCATGGCGTTTAGCTGTTGAGTTTCGCCGGCGGTAAGTCTAAGATAATGTGCCGCGATGAGGATACGCCTGTGTAGGCGTAGATTATAGGGAGAGTATCAGTTTTTTAGAGTCCGTTCGCCTTCCCCGTGACTCGTCTTATTAGTTGCGCGTTTGCGGCGAGGGACTGTTTCAACTTTTTAGTGCCTTTTTGTTCTTCCCTTCGTTCTGCAGATGCTACCAAATATACGTAGCGTCTTCACACGAGCTGGTTTTGCACTGGATCTGCTGGGCACGCTGGAGGTCTGCGATATTCACTGGAGCAGTAATGGGAAGACACTGGCTGCACTGGTGCGATGGGAGAAAAACGCTGGGATTAGACTTTTGACGCTGGGTGTGTAGCTGGCATCCGCGATGCACTGGGAGAAGCGCTGTATGTGCGCTGGGGCCGCACTGGTCCCAGTGCCCCAGTATAGCCGGTGCGGCCTGTGCCGGAGTAGCATCCCTCAGGGGCCAACAGGGCAAGAGCGTACTTTCAATCGACCATCGGGGGGCATATGATAAATATGGTTCAAGCAAGCGCTTTTTACTGCGAATTCGTTGCGCATTTGTAAGAAAACAAAGACAGTATCTTTTTTCGAGAGTTTCCATGATTCCATAGGTCGTTTCGAGCGTTTCGAGAGAGACAACGACCGCCGCGCCTCGATCTCATGACACACTGGCGACTAACGCGCAACTAAAGCTGGAATTGAATAATGTGGGCTACCATGCATAACCAACTTCACAGCTGATCTTAAGGACACTTTAACACAATGATTACTGCCAAAATGTTCAATGCGGGCTCAATTGCAGGCGAGCGTAGCCTGCACCACGGCCCAGTATAAACAGCAGAAAGAAAAACTAAAACCAGGAAGAGAGTAGTTTACCGAGCTATGGGCCCATGAGAGAAAAAGCAAAAACATACAGCGCTTGTAATACATAATATTTGGCGTGTTTCTCAAGCTTTTGAGCTCCTTCTTACTTTGCGTATCAAGCAGCCGATCCCTTGGTCATCGCAACGCTTCCCGCAATGTTTACATACAAATAAGGTTTAGTTACACGCATTTAGGGTGATCGCTGCGGCGCTCTCCGGTATTGAAGCTCGGTCGCACTTTTTTCCTTGAAGGCTTTTACTAAAGCTCCGTGTTCAGCGAAAATTACGCCCACGGTAGCAGAGCCCCACCCAAAAGCCGGCGTTGGTAAATTTGCCGGCGATGTCAAACTCCACATGTTAAAATGATTCCAGTGCACAAAATAGCGCGCATAGGCACCCGGAACATTTGTTGCATGTCGTGAGAGCAGACAGCAAGCTAAAATGATCAAGAAGTTGCAATTGTTAGAGCGGTAGCAATGGCCTGTAGACTGCGAAACATGAAGCCCCAACCTTATAAATGCGGGTCGTGATATATAATGCAGCAATGTTTCAAGAAAAAAAAGTTCTCGGCGCCCCGCCGGGGTGGAAGAAGAAGAAGGGCGTTCTGGGCGGCTGAGCCCGAAAATGTTGCTTGCTGGAAACAGCGCATCGGCCGTTGGCCGAGGTCTTTCGACTCCTCAGGACACTACCGAAACGTACAAAGTTGTCCTTCCACGCCTGCCCACCTGTAATGTTGTCCTTAATACCGTTTTCCTGCATGCCGACCTTAAGGGTCGCCCGTACCGAGCACCTGACTTTCGAGACGCACTTGCACAGATTTTGGACCTCCGGGAAATTTTGTGCATTGGTCAATACCAAATGAGCCACGTGTGGATGGTTACCTGCGAGAGTAGCTCTTCAAAGCAGAAGCTAATTAACAAAGCAGAGTTCCCTGTGAAAGGACTTCGGTGCATGGTGTTCGACCCGGATACTAAGAATGTCAAGGTTAAGCTCCTTTGGCTTCCACGCTATATGGAGCACCGGATGATTGTGGAAGCTTTCGAGCCTTATGAAACGATTCAATCTGTGGAACGTGAAAAGTGGCGGTGCCCAGGGATGGAGCACATGGAAACGGCGAACCGTGAAATCTCCCTCACGCTCAAGGACGGAGTGTCAGCAAGTACAATTCCTCACACTCTTAATGTTTATGGGGTGCAGGCATTAGTGCTTATCTCAGGGAGACCTCCACTGTGTCTTCGATGCAGCCGGGTAGGTAATGTACGGCGTCAGTGCCGAACGCCACGATGCACCCAGTGCCGGCGCTTTGGCCATACTGTGGAGAACTGTGTATTAAGTTATGCCGATAGACTGCGTCAAGGCCAGTGGTCACGAGAAGATGACGTGGCGTCCGAACATATCATGGATGTGTCAGAGGTTGTTGATGTAACTGGTGAGTTAGGTCGTGAACCTCAAATTGATGGGGACCAGAAGCCTTCTGCACTTCACACCAACTCAGAAGTATCTGCAGTGACTGGCCATCAAGAACCAGCGTCTCCAGAGCCAAAACCGCCGGACCCAGGCCCACCTGTGAGTGCCACTCAGAGTGCTGCGCTTGCTGGCCAAGAACCACCTGTCATTGAAGGACGTCTGGATATGCCTCCTATGGAATCAATGGAGAAGATACTGCCAGTGGATGCTCGCCTATCCTCCTTCGTCATTGATTCTCCTTCGTCGTTGGAGGGTAACAGTGAGCCGTCTGTGGCGCCGATCTCTGGTGCGTCCGGTTCTCTGTCGGCTGTCAGTGTGGCAGCGAGCGATGTGCTCCAATCAGGTTCGTGGGCCGAAGCCTTGAGTGTCTCAGAGGAGGACATGGACAACACAGTGCCTTTGAAGCGTCCCGCAGATGATGAGGTGTGTATCGATGGTGCTGGCCAGAAGGAACACTGTGTAGAGGCCACAGGAAGGGTGACTTTAAAGAGGAGGGCGATGTCTGCCCGAAAGGCCGCCAATTTGCAGGCGGGCCACCCCATTCCAGGGGATGATGTTTAAAAGGACTAGTACTAAAAATGGCTAGAATCGCAGCATATCAAGTCGCTACCCTTAACGTCAGGGGTATGCGTAATTATTCGGAGACAGCAGCAGTTAAGACATCTGTTAAAGAAATGGAGTGTGTCTGTAGCAGCAATTCAGGAAACAAAGTTGTCCTCCGATGAAGAGACGGAAGCTGCTTTTGAGCCGTTTTTGCCGGAATATAACATTATTGTTAGCCACGCTAGATGCTTGTCCGGAGGGTGTATGCTATTCCTGGCCAAAACACTAGAGATGACAGCCATGTCTTATTGCATAGATGGCGAGGGACGACTTATATGCTGTGACCTCACAATCTCAGGTGTGCAGTGGCGAATTATTTGTGTTTACGCCCCTGTAAAACAGCGAGACAGAAGGCATTTTTTTCTTTCATTAGTTAATCATTTGTGCACAGATCGAAAAATTATGTTGTTGGGAGATTTTAATTGTGTTTGTAGGGATGAGGACCGATCAGCATTATGTAAGAGATATGACCCTAGTGCTGCATTACTTAACGATTTGGCTTGTGAATACAACCTTGTGGATGTGGGGCAGGAAAAAGGCGACAGTATTCATTTCACTCATTTTCAGTTCTCCTCTAATGCCCGCCTTGACAGAATTTATGTTTCTGCAGACATGTTAGCAAATTTGTTTGGTTACTGGGTGCGGCCCATCTTCTTCAGTGACCATTGTATGGTGTCTCTTCAGGTAGGGAGGTACAGTCGGCAGATACTTCACCCTCGGTGGGAACTGTGGAAAATGAATAACTGTCTGCTCTCAGATGAAATCTTTAAGCGTGCTGTACCTACTTGTTTGAAAGACATATGGTCACGCCATGATCTGTCAGTTTTTCAAAAATGGGACTTGTTCAAACAGGAAACCAAAAACTTAGCAATTGAAGCCTCTGCAAGAATCGCGTTCCTAAAGAGACACCACCTTCGTGAGCTTGGGCGCACTCTAACTGAGCTACATGAGCTAGAGAGGGTTAGCCCGGGTGCCTATGTTGAAGAAATTAATAACGTAAAGGCAGAGCTTCAACAAATTGCGACGGAAAGATACAAGGGGGCCCTAATAAGATCTAGGACTCGAAGGTTTCTTGACGAGCAACCTTCACGTCGGGCCCTCAGTGATGAAAGAGAGAATGCTCTTACGAAGGAAATATTGGAAATTCAGTATGGTGGTTGCACATATAGTGATGCTCCTAGTATTCTTGCTGCTTTCTATGATTATTATCGAAAGCTGTTCGGCAATTGTAAAGATCCAAATCAGGGTTTCGATTATAATTCCTTACTTGAGAACTTTCCTCGACTAGACGATGAGAAGTGTGCTGTAGTAGAGGGACCCATCACTTTGGAAGAAATTAAATCAGCCATTTCAGACCTTCAAAACCAGAAATCTCCTGGTCCAGATGGTATTACTAGCGAATTTTATAAAACATTTTCGCCTTGCCTAACGCCTGTTTTGATGGAAGTATTCCAAGCATCTTATGATGTGGGTTTCCTGCCTCCCACTTTCTATTCAGGCCACACAATATTAATACCCAAAAGCAAAGATACTAATCGGTTGAAAACTGTTGAAGGATATCGTCCAATTTCCCTCTGTAATGTTGATTACAAAATTTTTGCCAAGGTCCTTTGTTCTCGTTTGCAGCTGGTTATCATGGACTTGATAGGTTCGCATCAGGTATGTGGTATCAGAGGGCGCAGTATTCAAACACACATCCATATTTCACGTTCAGTAATCGAGACAGTATCAGATGAGACAGGCCAAGTAGCTCTGATTCAAATTGATCTGGCGAAGGCGTTTGATAAAGTTCGGCACAATTTCTTGTTCGCGGTCTTAGAGAATGCAAACATTGGTGACGTTTTGCTCAAAGGCATAAGGCTGTGCTATATGAACTCGTATACAAGACTAATTGTTAATCAGGAGCTCACGAAACCAATACCACTGGAATCATCTGTTCGTCAAGGATGTCCACTGTCTCCACTGTTGTTTGGCTTATATCTGGAACCCCTCTGTCTCAGTGTAATTAACAGTGCAGCCATCCGTGGTTTCTCTCTGGCTCAATGTGAAGTTAAGATTTTAGCTTACGCGGACGATATCGCCCTCTTTTGTTCTGACAAAAAGAGCGTACTTGAGGCTTTACACTTGACTGAACAGTTCTGCGATGTATCAGGCGCGGCCCTTAATTTAGATAAATCCAAAGGTTTTTGGTTGGGACACTGGGGCACTAGACCAAGCCAGTTTGGAGGCATATGCTGGGACTGTAGTCCTCTTCAGTACCTAGGGGTTCCGCTGCACCAAGTTCGTAACAGCGCAGCCTACTGGGATTCACAAATCGTACCTATGCGGCGACAAACGCAGGCTTGGATGGGTAGGGAACTCTCAGTGTTTGCTAGGGCACAGGTCTGTAACATATTTTTGTTTGCAAAGCTTGCGTATGTCCTTCAAGTCCTGCATTGTGCGAGGAGCAAAGTACAAGTTATGCACAGAATATTTGCAACATTTGTGTGGCGCTCTCAATGGGAGCCCATGCGGCGTGACAACTTGTTTCTTCCCTTAGAGTCTGGTGGAGTGGGCCTTGTTCACTTGTTTGTGCATCAACTTGTCTCCCGTTTTTTCTTTTTCAAATCGGCAAACCATCTGTTTCTTGTAACTGTGCTCATTAGGCGTCTTAGTCCACATTTGCCTTACTTATTCGCACCAACTGGGCAGGCTCGTGAGGGGCGTTTATGGGGATTCCTTAAGGAGGTTGCTGACACTTTCAATTTTCTCACTGTGCGTTTCTCTGTAGATTACCTGTATAGCCTCTCGAGAAAGCAGATGACCCAGGCTCTCACTGAGTCTTTGTTCCCTACACCGCTGTATCGGCAGCCTTATCTGGGGTTTTTGGACACCACTGTTCTAAAGCGTGTTAGGCAAATGTGCATTCAGGCAGCTGCAAAAACGTTCTTTTTCAAATTACATACAGCGACGTTGCCTGTCAAGACATTTCTTCACAATAAGGAGATGTTTGTGCCCTGGTCGGTAAATTGTCGTCTCTGTAACGTGCCTGAGACAATTGATCATTGCTTTATTCTGTGCCGTGATGCTATGTTCTTTTGGGACATACTACAAAGAACTCTTAAAAAGGACATTGAAATTACGCCTTATACAATTAGATTTTTGCCTCCTGACAAAAACTCTGTCGTGCCTTACGATCTATTTGTGTTGATGGGACTGTTCAGCCTTTGGAAAAGCCGCATGATCGACAGGCATGCAGAGCCACCAAGATCGTCCAAATCCGTGTTTCGGGAGCAGTGTGCTTTGGTGAGAAGTGTATATGCTGCACGTGAAGAACCTCCAAACTGGATGCCGTATCTAGACGCATGTGTATGTCTCCCAGACTTTTGATGTTCTGATTGTGCATTGTCGGGCTGGGGATACGACGGGCTCGTATTAAGCAGCCCGGTAACTTTAGACATGGACATGTTTAAGTAAGTGGAGTTGTTCCTTTTTACGGAAGTTTTTCCATGCAATAAAGAAAAAAAAAAAATTCTCGGCGTAGTCGAGTGGTTAGCGTGCTGAGCTAGTGATTGATAAGTACCTAAGGACGTAGTTCGAGGCGCGCGTGCACGTGGTTCAGTACTTTTTTTTTTTTAACTTTTTAGGTTTTTTATGTACCTAACTTGCTTCGTTACTTTTTACTTTTTAATTTTTATCCCACGCCTTTTTTTTTTCTCCGGGCGAACAGTGCCGCCAGTGCGGAGCGTCCCAGTATGCCGCGTCCCAGTGCGCCCAGTTTCCAGCGTCATACTGGGACCATAATCAGGTATGGCGCTGGAGCGCTGGCACCCAGTGGCACTGGTTTTTGCAATAGGGGTAGACCTCAACTTTCGGCGGCAGGATTAGGAGCGCCGAGTTCTCTGAACTGGTTGGTTGCACAACTTTTATTTACGATCTCTCTGGAGAACAATCGAGACCGATGGCATGTGTGAAAGTAGCTATGGTGTCCGCGGCGATTTGTAGGGTTTTTTAGGTTTTTCCGTCGGACCCACATGTTGTTCAGAGAGTAACGTTATCAGCATATAGCGTGTGGTAAAGGTGGGGATAGCTTCTAGTCTATGTGCAAGGGAAATAAGCGCTTTATTAAATAGGAAGGTAGATAGGACTGATCTTTGCGTTGTTTCTACGCTGGCCAGCGTGTAGGAATGTGTGCAGGGATGTTGTCGACGTGCAGCGTGGCTGTTCGGTTTGCAAGAAGGCGTTTACATACCTGTGTACCTTGGCACCTACGTTGAGTATGAACATGACTTCATGGTGTAATATTTAACCGGATCTACGAGGTTCGCGCTGAAGTTTTCTTAGGCAAAATGTGTTTTTTGTTTTCGGCCAACAATGGTTGTAGTTGCTTTCACTTTTCCTTTAGGGGAATCTAAGTAGGACTACCAGGACTCCCAATTGTTATTTCTTTATTTGAGAGAGAAGTCGGCTTGCAAAACGGTTGAGCGTATACGTTTTTGCTGCTATCTATCTAGGACGCAACAAATACGACTGAAGTACTTGCTATGACTTGCCCCGAATGGCTGAGCAGCAGTTTCACACATCTTTAACATCGAAATTAAATACACTCCTCTTGTCTGACGCGGCCGTCGTCCCCTAAAATGTGATGTGTACCTCTGGGCACCAATGTGTAAGCATGAACTGTAGTCGTTCTTGTAATTTATTTATAGCATGCAGAGGTATTGAAAAGAAAACAGCATAAAGCCATGGTCTTATCGACGTGAAAGTCTCACTTCGGAATCGATCCAGGGGCTTCAGCGTGGCTGGTCTGCGCATCGACCGTTGATGCTACACCTGACCAATGTCGAGCTTCGCGGCATCGTTCTTAGTACTAGGTCACTTTGCTGAGCAGAGGTCATTAGTTCTCCCTGATCTCGTATCTAACTTAGTATCTGTTTGCTGATCACGGTATCGATGGGTATCGACAGTGAGAAATAGCAGCCAAAGAATCTGTTTAGCCCAAATAAATTAAGTTTCAGGATTTCTTGTGTGAGAATTTGTTCCTCCGCAAACTTACATACAGAAGTAGTGCACGGCATTCTTTTCGTATCATCAAAGCTAAGTGCCTCAATCCAAATGAAGGTTCAGGAACCGACGCAGTGAAAGCGTATCTGCTGCCTTCTTTTGAGTCTCGCTTGCTCTGTTCTAATTTCACTATTCCTTTTTTCAGGTAAAGGGAAGTGAAGAGAAAAGATGCTTTGTAGTGGACGCCTCCAAATAGGTTTCGACCAGCTGTAGATCACTCCATTGAACACTCATTGGAGCCTGGTTTCGCATCACACACTACATGAGGATGTATTTTGTATTCGTCTGCCAACGAAATGCGGCCGCTTACGCTCAGCAGTTGGGCGCGCTATCCACTTTGTTACTGCGGTAACATCTTCTCGCCTCTTGACTGTGATGATTTGTTGGTGGTGATAGATGAAGCTTGGTTGGGACACCAAAACATGAGTGCTCTAAGCAGGAGTCATTTAATATGGCTGGTAGTTAGTTCGAGTTATTTCTTGTGGAGCTTGTGCGTCGGAAAATTGAAGCCCCAATAACACGGTGGGTTTTGTAGAGGCGGCAATATGCCAAACTTCTGCTGATGCGATACGGCGTTTGTAAAATTGGGCTGCGTATGTTGCCGGGGTTACCGTTGAAGTGGATACTTCATCCAGTCTAAACGGGATATCTGCAATATACTGTGCGGCAATTATGAAATATTAGGCTCTCATTTTCAAAACTTACACACGTTCTTAGTCTGTGCGACATACTTATCAACATTCCGCGAGTGTGATTGACATAAGCGTAATATGTGTTCTCTGCTAAGCCAGAAAAAATGCAAATTCTGGCCACTCGTTGCTATTCCGAACTTACTCTCGGTCCTTTATGATTCTCCTGTTAATCCCCTTTTTACGGCGTGAAAATAGAAATGTTTGATTTGAGTAATCTATATAGCTATAAAAAAATTAACAACGTATTAGTTTATTGTTACGATACTGAGCATGAGTGCACGCGTGCCACAAAATGGTCGTGCAACGTACGATCAGCCATACATGCACAGCCATGTGTGCATTCTCACGACCTGGAAACTAGGCCCAAGCGCCACTGGAAGGTGGCCTGCAGGGTTATCTCACACAAACGAAAACCGTGAGAGCTCCCCCACAAGTCCTGAACCAATTTATGTCAGGTCGACGACCTATTGCTTAGTTTATTTCTGGAGCCGACGAAAGGGAATGTTTACTTTCCCTGTCGCCCAAAGTCAGCGCGCTAGGTTTCGTGGAGTTATGTTGCAAATGTAGAGGCTTGTGTATATGTGTACATACATATATATATATATATATATATATATATATATATATATATATATATATATATATATATATACGAAGGAAAGAAGCCAACAGTCGGCGAGGCCAAGGAAAGCGTTGGGGATGGTACTTTATGTCTTTTTTTTTAAATGTTTACTTGGATAATCACAGAAATTAGTAATGCAATCTATTTAGGGGAAAGATAATTAGACACAAAGTAGAAGAAAAAACAACGTGCCGATGGTTGGATCCGAGCCCACGACCTCCGAATAACGCGTCCGGTGCTCTTCCAACTGAGCTACATCGGCCGCTGTCCCCCCTGCTACTTTCTTGGGTATTTATGTTGTCTGTATACGAACCTTGAGAGTGTTCACCAGCGCCACCCTCAGCCATAGCGGCGGACGTGGGACGTCCTTTGCTACCGCCAGCGTCACGTAGAACGTGATCAAGAGCGAGGGCGAAAGCTGTGCTAGAACCCTCTTACGCTACGTATGGCTTCAAGACTGCCAGAACCGAGACCCCCGTAAGCTACAAGCAGATCAATCAAGGGGGAATGAGGGTGCTCGACTGTCGGCCTCGCCGACTGTTGGCTTCTTTCCTTCGTGTATTATATCGAGCACCCTCATTCCCCCTTGACATATATGTATATATATATATATATATATATATATATATATATATATATATATATATATATATATCGACTGGACTGAAACGATTACGTGTGGAGCCATTATTGTAGGTTTATTCAGAGAAGTCGCATTTTGAAAGTCATAACAGATGTGAGTTTGTGGGTACATTTTCAGCGTAACCACTTCCATAAATAACAACAAATGACATTGCGATATTAGAAAACCTCTCAAGCCAAATATTAAGCAGAAAATTGAAGAGGAAATGAGGGGCTCGTTATGATACAATTAAAAAAAGTTTAATTTCTTTCCTGTGTCTCGTCCTTTGGCTGGTTAAATATGAACCCTTACCAACTTGCCCAGTTGTCAACCTTGTTTAATTTCAAGCCAATCGTTTATCACAATGGGTTGACCTGACCAAAAGTACGCATTTATTCATTCATAATTGAAATTTCGCTCACTTTACACCATGTGGCAGTGAAGAACATACCACCGCAACACTCTTTACCATGTCTGTTAACTACTTATGCTGCCATTAGAGCAACAACGGTATAATTTGAGCTCTTGTTCAGCGCTGCGCATAATTGGAAACTGTATTATTTCTAAGGTTTTGCTAGCTGTTAACCTTATTAGCACAATATATTACATTTTTAATACTCAGCGCTAAGTGAATGTACGATTCGAGGCTTGGCCCCCATGAGTAGTAGTATAGTGGAGAACTGCTGGCCTGGCGGCCGCGAGCTTGAGGTGGAAACCTATGGTGACGTCACAACATGGGTACCTGGTCATGTGATATACATAACCTAGTTACGTGACGAAGTCACAATACAGCTATCTATAGCGACTACCTATTCATAATGACGTCACAATATGGCTACCCGTGGCGGCTACACTTGTGATGACGTCGCACTATGACTACCCTATTCACGTGATATCTGTACACCTATTACGTGATGACGTCATAACATTATACGTGAGGAAGGCTACAAAGGCAGCACTTCGACTAATATGCTGCGGCAGTTTGATTACGTCGAGTACCGAACTGATAGACGGACGCGAAATGGGCGAACAAGAGTAGATCTTGCGCTCTTAAAAACAAAAATCATGCCAAGAGCTTCGGTACCTGAACTTGGCAATAAGAGTATTTGAGGACAACTCCATGCCTGCGAAGTAAACTAGGCCGCTGTCGTCGAACATTTATTAGCAGAATTATTGGCGCAGGTATTTCACCGTTAAATTTATAATAGCGAAAAAGCACAGCATTCTTTCGTGTAACGTTTTTTTCACTATGTGTAATTACTGCTTTTTTACACGATACTCCCACAAATTTTCTGCGGCGATGGGCCTGATGCTCTGCAGATTCCGATGTACATATGGCGCCATCCTAGAACCACCACCTCTAATAAAAGAGGTTTAATTGTAGTCTCCGCGATCAGCTCCGGCACAACGACGCGATGTATCGCCGATGCAATTACCTTAATTTTACTTCTTACGCTATATGGTAGCAACCGAGCCTAATGGGGATCTTTCACCCTTCTTAAATCTGTTTAAAACAAGTAAAAGTTTCACCCCCTCCCTCCTCATGGGGGCTAAGTGAATAAGGCCTTTGACCACTGAACCAGAATGCCTGAATTTGAATGCGCCCTGTTTGTTTTTAGATTGAAGCACTACAAGACGTTATAGATAATCAATAGTCAGTTGGAGGCTCCGTCACTCTCTCTGTTGGCTGGCGAACTTGAAAGACCCGTATAGGAAACTTACAGTTTTAAGCAGCTCTAACGGACTTAGTATGAATTACCCACGTCAGGCAACCTGGTTATGATCGTATGAAACAGCTTAGGCAATGACAGCGACGGCACTCGTTTGAGCCGTCGCTCTTATCTGGTTCTTGTTGTTGGTCTGTAGTGAAGAGGGTATGAGTCCTTTCTCACAAAAAAAAAAGATAAAATAAATAGAAATCGCAGGCCATGGTATGCACGCGTGCGCACAATATAGAATGCAAATGTTTGTTTAGACACTTTTTAAATTAATAAATAGCGTTATACTCGACAGTGCTAATGTTAGTACCAGTTCTAAACATCGTTTAATAAAGTACATCGGGTCTATCTAAATATGGTATTCCTACACCAATTTGGAGCTTTAGACATTGTATGAGGATGTTTTACTTTTCTTTCGACTGTATCTTTGTTTCAGAACACACAAATAAGATATTTTGTTCTTTCTTCCTCTCTTCTATCATAGCGTTCTGCCTTTTACGATAGCGTACATTTGTTTTTATGCCGGTGCCACAAGACGAGTTGAGGACTAACCAAGTTGACGCATGCAACATTTTGTTTTCTTAATGTCGCCGTAAAACTGTACACGCTATGGAAATAAGTCTTTCTTTTTATGGTCTGGTTGCATTTGTCGAACATATTAAGTCGATGTTAGCATGATAACATATATTTTCATTAGTGACTCCTGAAATTTACAACTTTCACTAAGGTCGCTACACATGGTATCGGCACTTCCTTTGTTCGCAAGATAGTGACCCCAGGATTCCATACTTTCGATAAAATCAACAAGGATCCAGCGAAAGAAAAAGAACAATCGCAAAGGAAGCTTCCTTTGTTTTCATCGAGTGGGCTGCGTATCTCTGAGCAAGCAGCACGTGAAAGCGACAGACGCTCGGTTTCCCCATGCAGACCGGCCCGATATAAGCGGCACGGCGAGGCCGATACGAGGGAGGAACGGTGTCAGGTTTCAGATTTCGCCCAACAAGTTTTGCTGCGGCTATCTCAGCAGCGCTCTTGGTCAAGGCGCCTCGTGCGAAACCTCGACGCGCCGCATCCAGCCAGTGGGCGTACCTCTGGAAAATAGCAGAAAAGCCCTCCTTTACATCACGCGACTTGCCGGTAAGAAGTATATCGCCATTTTTTAAAGCTTACCACGCGGTATCATTGGGAGCACGTGTGTCGACATTTATTAAAATATTTGTCACAATTAGAGTCGAAGCGCACTGCATTACTGACTGGTAAACTATGCTTCTGCCAATAGATATCAGGCTGTTAACTTCCTTCCAGGCCCTTTCCGTGAAATGAGTTTGCTGCATAATAAAGTATTAGGCTGTGAGATAGAGCAACCGGCTAGACTCCCTAGGCAGTTAAGCATTCCCCTATTATTCGTGCTGGAGATGGCAGGAGGCATCTAGTTGTGAACTTGAGAAGTGAATTTGCTCCTTTTGTTCTCGGGAAACGGCGTGCGACGGACATCTACTATCTGCAAATCATAGACCTTCGGCAACTGTTTTAAACAAATATATGTTCTGGCGTTCAGGTATGGTAAGCAAACATTCCGATCTTTTATTTTTTTTTTCAGTTATTTCACATACTTTCCTGCCTGAAGGTAATACAGAAAATAGTAATAAAATAAAATGCAGTCCACAGTTATTTATTCGTTGTCTCCTCAAATGCCCCTAGTGTGCGGTATTACATGAGAGTGGACATAATGTTCAAATTAAGAGCTTTGATGGTAATCTTGAAAGGATGTGGACCGGAGTGGTACACAGCGTTGGCGGGTAGATTGTTCCTGTCCAGAGCGGTCTGTACGAAGAAAGAAGATGGGTTGTAGTCTTATGGGTTTATAAAATGGTAGAATATACTGTTCTTAGGTTTCTGACGTCAGAAATTTCAGCGATTAAGACAGTAAGGCCCTGCCAGTAAACGGTGGTTGTAAGAATAAAACAATTAAGCATCATAAAAGTTTGTTCTAGAAAAGGGAACACCAACTTTAGTTTTGTGGTAGGAACAGGTTGAAATGTATGCGGAGATTGCATCAAGATGATCTTTTTGCGTATAGACAAATGACATTGTTGTTGTTGGGTCAGAATTCAGCACAATACTACAACGTGCTACTAATTGCTGCCATCAAAACTATAACTGCGCAAAATATGATCTCTAGGAGTGCTCCTCTAGTTACCTGGATGCGCAGATGTGGTGCACGTAATTAAAGAGATAAATTAATATTTGTAAATTCCTTGGCTGGTTACTGGAGGCACGCTCATGTGTCCTTGCTTCGTGATAAAGAACTCCTGCAGACAATGCTAGACAGTACCTGTACCAACTTATGGACTCTTAGGAGTCTTGCTCTCATTAATTTGTTTGGTTTACAGCTTTTTAAATATTACGGAGACTCGGGCTATGAGAAAAACGTAGTCAAGAGCTATGGATAATTTCGACCCCCAGTGGTTCCTTAGCGCGCACTTTCTTCGCACGGTAAAGAGGCGAGCAGCCTTGTCTAGAGGACACTGCTTGGGTACAGGGGAGTAAGGCGGCGCCTATGAAATTGGCCGCCGGGCTATAAATTGATCCCGATTGATCATGTGCAGCGAAAATACCGGAGAGGTCTGATGATATGAAGCGATAGAATAGCCCGATTCCTGCTTCTAAATCAGGTGCTGTTGCGTCCGTCAGCCGTTAATGTCACAGCGATCGTCGTGTTACCGCGCGTATAACAAAGCGGCCGGCAACGCGAACGGAACTAAAAGTCTGTGGGCGTGCAATGCAGCAGCGTTGTGGTGGGTACATTCCATTTCTCAGCCCCAGATTACCTGTTGCCAGCTTATGGCTTCTGCTCTGAGAGGAAGTAGCGTAACGGTCAAATGAGTTTGCAAGCTACCTCCATCGTTTGCTTTCAGCAGTCGATGCCAACCATCAGTCACCACGACGTAGCTCTTTCTCAGTGATGCCGCACGCACATTTATCTTTTGGCTTGCTGGTAATATCAAAGATGGATAGCCCATACTGAAATCAGTCTGTGCTTTCCGCGAACGGAGCATGAGATGCTGGAATGCGAAGCGTATTACAGTACTCAGTTTGACAGGGTTTGCTCGCCCTTTCTGCTCACGATGTGCTTACAAGAGCCTTGTTCAGTGTTCAGCAAGGCTGTTTCTCGGGCTGTTTGGTGGAGTTT
Source organism: Amblyomma maculatum (assembly GCF_055883805.1). NCBI lineage: Eukaryota > Metazoa > Arthropoda > Arachnida > Ixodida > Ixodidae > Amblyomma > Amblyomma maculatum. The sequence goes on from NC_139348.1 coordinate 80,244,838, forward strand.
GCTTATTTTGGCGAGGCCTGAAGCGCAGAAAATATAGGGCGTGCTGTCCGGTGTCTCTTTTACGTCCCTGTTTTTTTTTTTTTTGCGGTTCAGGCTTTGTCAAAATGAGCAGAAGAAGGCGTTTGTAAAAGTGTTTATAATAAGCGCTAGCTACCGCAGTACATAGCGGTTTTCTTGCGATGCCTTCAGGCGTGCGCGTTGAAAAGACCGCGAAATAGATGAAGAACCTCTGGACAACAAAAGAAACAACCCGTGCTCGGGGCTCTGGACGCGTCCGTGTGTAGTGAAATTGAAGGCAAGAAAGGGAAGAAAACAAGACTCAATAGTCTTACAGCTGCTTAGAGACCAGCTATGGAGATTGTGTCATTGTTTAACGCTTGATGTCGTCTCACCGATTGCGTAAAGTATTCGGAATGCTCACGGAGCATAACTGAACATGGCCGCCGGCACGAGGCTACTTTCCGGCAGCTGTATCGATGGGCGCAGGGTCCAGGTTTTCCGATGGAAATCAAACGTCGGACTCTTGTCAGCAAGTCGTTCGAGACTGTCTGGAATTAAAAATCGCACGTACCGTGTTACAACTGTGCAAAATGGAGCAGCTAGTAGATACTGATTCTGATTACGGTGCCAACAATACCAGCATGCTGGAACAGGTTCATACCATTCCCATTTTATAACATATTTTTATCCTGCCAATCATCGCGTTTTTCTTTTGGTATTGCCTCATGGTTTTTTTAGGGGCGAGTATTTTGCTCTTGCGGATCCAGTTTAAAATAATGTGCGCTTCGTGTTCAAGCGAAGCGTACTTTTTCTCACTTTGAGAAGCAAACTGATTGCTCGAAGGTTTTGCTCACAGTCGCGTTGGGCTCTTAGATACCAGGTTGAAACATGATCGGATTAATTTGTTATACCTGCCGCAGCATGCTGTGCGCCCCTTGCACTTGAAACTAAGTTCGCGAGTGAGTACGTTTACAAAATGCGATGCAATCTATTGTTCTTGAACATGGAGCGCGGGCTCGCCAATACACATGCTGCTCTTTAAACATTCGTGGCAAGAGGCACGCTTATATCGCCGAGCCAGCCCGATTCTATCGCGACAATATTGCGGCCCCGGCCACTTCACATTGCCTGCAGCGGCAGTGACAATGGCACAAGTGACAATGGCAATGGCATCGCAATGGCCCTTGCGATGGATAGCGCAGGACGAAGCGGGAAAAGCGAACTTGACCAATGGCCATCTCTTTATACGGCCACGCATGCCCCGTTAACAGCTGTCTTTAGCACAAATTGTAGAACCCTCGGGGCGCTGTAGGCACGAGGGCTTGTGCCCTCTCTCCATCTAAAAGCCTCCGTTGCGTCAGAGATTGAATTCGCGCCCCTGGGTTCAGCAGTCGCGTTCCGTTAGCAATGAGACACTGTTCCGGGGAATCAATATAGTGTCTAATCACACTTTCAAGAGAAACTACCTAGTGCTATTATATCACTTGTAGAAATAAAATTTGCGCAAACAATCAGTCACAGTGACTCAAACACAACGACACATAGAGTGAATACTAAAGGCCTGAGTTTGGCACCCACTTGCATGGTTTCACTGCCAACAGATGCCCCTTCCTTTCTTTATCATTTCTTCTCTGCATAAATATTATCCGCATACATTAATTGATATAATGCGTGGCGCGTAATCGGTAGAGACTGAGAATTCTGCTTACGGTTCTAGGCCCGTATGTATCATCAAACTGTTGTAATAAAGGAAATCAAGAAAAAATCATTGTTTCAGGATACCAGATTGCTTCCCTATTTTAGGCTGTCCAGATAACAGGTTCTGAAAACAGACGGCAAGCAGACTTGAAGTAACGCACAAAATGTCTTTTGTGTTTGCTATAATGTTCAAAGTGTTTGAAATATTAATGAGCCACCTTTACCGACTGGCGTTTCGGTGTGTCGGAAATCGTCAATACAGCGAAGCGCTCAAAATCACAAAGGACGAGTAGGGAACAGGACAATAGCGCTTTTTTTGTTTTCTTTTTTCTTTTTTTGTAGACGCATTCATCCCCTGATTGTGCTATCTGCGCTGCTTCCACAATCTCCCTAGTTAGGCTGGTACAGTGGCGATACAAAGCAATAGTTTTGTCGAACAAAGGCTGGCAAGGCGTCTCGCTGTCACACTTTTTGCAATGCGCAGCTAGCTATCCATCAATGGCAATATTGCCGACCTTTTTAGAGTGCTCTTGCAGCCGAACGTTCAGACATCTTCCAGTTTGGCCGATGTAGTCCTGTTTGCGCTATTGTCCTGTTCCCTCCTCATCCTTTGTGATTTTGAGCGCTTCGCTGTATTGACGATGAACCAACACGCCCAAACATTTTCCCTCGGAAATCGCAACGGGATGATTTCAGGCTCACGTCAGCATGGGCTGGTAGAGCAGCTGAGTACAGTATTCGTGCCTCTTTCAGTGTGCAGTTAAGGAATTTAAGAAATAAAAGAAACAAAAACAAAAAGACGTTTATTCTTTGTCAGCGAAATAAAGCAGAGCAAAGCAATATACAAATGTGCAAACCTTCGTGCTGGCTTGCTGCCTTATCTTTTTCCACGCCGCATGAAAAAGAAAAAAAATACAAAACCCGCTTGTCTAAGTAGCTGCTCGTCTGACGTTAGTTGGAGATTTGGCATACGGGCATCTTTAATAAATTTCATCGCTTGATAATTTTTGCAGAAACACTGTTGGAGATTTCAGGTTTTATGAAAACTGCATCAAAAACTGGCCCTTCAAAATTTATGGCGAAGAACGCAAACCGGACGGGTCAAAAATAACAAGCGGAATGATTTAATTTTTGTTCTGTTCCAACCGGTCATCACTGTTTTTCTTCGTGCATTGTAATCATTAGCCACAACGTTATTTATTAGGCTGCTTTATTATTCAGTTTTAAAACTTCGTACTTTTGAAAAAAAAAAAATTGAATCTCCAAATTATATTTTAATAAATTATGCGACCATTTCTGAATGATTAGCCGAAAGAACTATTCCCTGGACGAAATCTGTTCCAGGGATACAACCAAATATCTCATCCCCTGTGCAGTTTGCAAAACCGACAATAAGAGATTCGGTTTCCATATGCCGAAATATTTTTCGATATGTTCCCAGTGTCGCAGTTTTTCCTTCCAAATATTTTGATCTCCAATCATAATAACTGTTTCTAAGTATGTACGTATATTTTGGTTCACATTTAAGAACAAAAAAGCAAACGTGACTAAACTAGGCTACGCCACGATATACAAAAAGAAAGCAGTAGCCATCGTCGATGAGACCAAATCGGTTCACTGTTGCTGTTCTTGTCGCACCTTATTCTCCACCGCCTCGCGTGGTCGCTTCACAAGTCTCTCTTCTCGCCCTTTAGGAGTTTCCTTCGCTAGTTCAGCTCTGTGAGCTTATTTCTCCTACGTGCCGCGTCTTCACGGTGGGAGATGTCGGCAGGATGAGTAGACTCTCGCGAGCGCTTGCACCAAGCGTCGTTGCTTCATCCATGACACAGCACTACAGTCTCGCCGCAATTCTCAGCAATATATATACACCTTCGCTAGGAAGCGGCTGCTCCATGGCTTATATCCCCCTCAGCGGCGCAGCAGCTTAAGAGCATCGCGTATGCGCAGTGAGGGACAGCTGTTGACTTGTTGACATTACGGGCGGCGCTCCGCGGAGACCAGCGATATGAACAGGTACAAATAATTTTTGCCAGGTGTGTGAAGAAAAAGGAGCAGGTGTGCGATGTGGAAGAAGTGAAGCAGCCGCAGAATAAGAATGGAGCGCCGCCCGCTCCGTGCACCACACGTGCGAAGAAGAAGCAGGCGGCGAGCAGGGATTCAATGTACAAGCAGCCGAAGTAAAGCTGTTAGCGTATGCAGACAACATCGCTGTTTTTAGCGAGGACGTGGGGGGCATATGCCAAGCTGTGAAGTGTGCGCGCTAATTTAATCACGTCGCCGGTAGTGGAATTAACTGGTCGAAATGCCTCGGACTTTGGCATGGAAGGTGGCCTTCTAGTGTGCCTTGGACGCAGATACCAGATAAATACTTTAGAGTTCCGCTTATGGCGTACCGTGACAGTGAAAAGTATCGGAGAGGGCAGGCTAAGGAGATAAAGGACAAAGCTGGAAAGTGGAGAGGGACCAACCTATCTATTTTTGCTAGGGCAACAGTTTGCAATTTGTTCTTTATCAGCAAGCTCTTGTATGCAATGCAGGTGTTGCACTGTTCACGTTAAATGTTCAGAAACTGCACAGGAATTTCGCCGTATTTGTTTGGGCGTCTGATTGGGAGCGGTGCAGCCATACCAAATTGTTCAGACGAGTAAAAGATGGTGGCCTAGGAGTAGGCAACCTATTTTTGCGACAGCTGTTCAGTTGTCTTTAGTTTTTTAGAGGCACAACTGATCCTTTATTACGCACCGTATGACAAGTCGGACTGAGGCAGCTGCTACCGCAGTATGTTGTTTCAACTGAAGATTTTTCCTCTGGAATTAAGGCTTTTATAGAGAAGTCGTAGCAAGTGTTCGGTTCCTTTCTGCGCGGTTTTGAAGTGATTATTTGTCAACAGTAAAACGAAAGAAATTGAACCGTGCATTATGTGACATTATGTTCTCTGTGCCTTTGTACAGGGCCTTGTACAATGGCGGCCTAGGTGCAGATGTGTTAAAAAAAAAAGAATAAAGGTGATGCCAGTAGAAAAAACCTTCTTTTTTTAATTACACACCAGGACCTTACTGGTAAAAACAGGTTTGGAGGAAAAGGGATTACTTACACCCTGAGGATCACACTTTTAATATGCAAGAGCCAGAAACAATAGACCATGCTTTTTTACACGTTTGGGAAGGAGAATATTTTTGGGATGTACTGCAAAGAACGATAATGAGAGATTTTTATCTAGACCAGCATGGCATCCGGTACTTATACGTAAAAAGTTAGGAAGGGGTACCATTTGATTTAATTATACTCATGGGACTCCACTGTGTATGGCGCTCAAGAATAACGGGTTTACCATCGCGATAAAGATGCATGGCCTGCCAGAATTTATTTACGGGAGAGCGTGGACAGGTTTTGGCAATCCAGAAAGCTGCAGCTGAACCTTCCGAGAGCCTCTGAAGGCTAGAGCCTTTGTTCTGTATGCGCGAATTTTCATATGTGATATGTAAATAGCGTATGCAAATAAGATTTGCGCGAATTTTGTTAATTTTGTTTTCGTTAAATGCAATGTGTCAAGATCAGACAATGAAAAAAAAATACCAGGCCGCGTGCTACTAGGCACGCGGCTTATGATCGGCTTCACGTCGCGTGATCATTTACTCCTGGACTTCACTGCATCAGCTAACGTTTATTTATTTTAACATACCATTCATCCACATATTATATCCTTTATGCTCAGAGGTAATAAACATCGCGAAAAAAAGAAACAAACTGTTGCGTACGCGAAACGCGCGCAGCTAGCCCAGTGAAACTTTCGCTTTAAAACGCTCAGAATAGGGCCGATTATATTTTGACCTTCTAGGTTGCAAGTTGATGAACCCGCAGGCTGCTTGTGGTCTTAAATTTTACTCAATCAGATCATATATACATTTTTAAGTGAATCGCAAAATTATATTTCCGAATTAAACCATTCCGAAGGCAGAGAAGGTTGGAAAATATTTTCGTAAACCCAAACTGTTATTTTAGGTTTTAACGTACGAAATATATTTCACTGTTTCAGTGCGCTTGCATTTTTGTGCTTCTTAATCCCTAAGTTTTATAATTACACTACTTCCATTCATGAATTTCTATTTTGTTTTCATTTAAGAACAAAAATGTTCACAAAAGAGATGCATAAAGTTTTGACCACGTAGGTGGTGTACACTGCAGCTTTCCCGCGCGAACTGAACCCCCCTGAACGTGCTGCCTACCTGTTCAGAGACTCATGTACTTCTCTTTCTTCACCTTGTTGTTTTCGGGCTTTAATTAGATGAGAAAGGTGAAAGCTCGTTTGAAAGCTTGCTTGACAGACGACCAACAGCGAGCCAAGAAATCCTCCTGTCACTATATCGATGCCACAAAAAACGGGAGGAAACAAAAAGAGCAGTTTAACAGGCAAAATCGAATAAAGAGAAGATTAAGAGGACCTTGGCTATAAATGTAGCCGACTTGAACCCTCTTGGACAATGCTGTACGACATGTGCAACGGTGGGAACTCGTTTATATTTTTTTTCTCAAAACTCAATTTCCTACCTCGTCTCACGCGAATATTCATAGCGTTTTTCCCGAAATAGTTATTTTAATGAAACTTTGCACACTTATTCGTCATTTATTGGGTTGTGCAAATAACCACAAAAATAAAATCGTACGACAAATGTTTATATTGCAGCGTTCATTTTAATAACCTTCGTTATTTAAAGCCATTGTTTTGGTGAATATTTCAATAAAGCAACAATTGATGTTGCAGTTAATTTTTCATTGAACAGCTGCATCCTAATACATATTACTACAAAATGAATGTTTGTTGTGAGGAGGTAATTATGAGTTATCATTGCTGACATAAGTTAGTATTTTTTTAAAGAAAAGTAATAAAATTGTGCATTTCAATTTTCTGAATCCAAAACAAAGAGGTCATCTTTATTGTAGACCACTAATTGTTTTTTTTAAGATTGACATATTTTTTTCTGAAAGGTGCTCTCTTACCCGAAAGGAACACCTTGTAGACCGACGTCCACTTCTCTTTTCCTAGATGTAAATGTATTACTTTCTGTCAAGGAAAAGTCAGTATAGCCACCAGCTAACATGGAGTTGTTTTTAAAATTGAAATTAACTAGCAAATTCTGGCCTGAATACCGCAAACTGTTTTTTTCCGAAAGCTACGGAAGCATTCTATACAAAGTAGCTAATTTGCAAGGAGGTCCTTTCACCTTTACTTTAACCTTGGCATGAAAATGACCACCGCGGCCATTCGTCGTATACCAGGATGACTGTGATGCAAGCATCAAATGCCTCGCTTCCACGTAATAAAACAATATTCAGCAGGTTATTTGCATTTTTTGTTCATTATGGTGCACCACAAAAACTACGAACCACGTCTTCTTCTATATATCAACGGCCGAACGTACAGTCATAAAATTTATTAGTGGGAACACAGCGAAGCGTACCGCGCTGTACAATCATCGGAGCCCAGCGTCCGCCGGCAATGATTTCGCATGCGAGGTATACGCGCGGCTAAGGCTACTAGACAAGCGGACTCGCTCCCTGCCCCTTTTCTTCCTCTCGCCGTCCCTTCCGTAAAGAGATCGCTGATAACAAAAGTCGAGCAATCAGCGGCATGGCTTTCTCTTCGCCTTCTCATCCATCCGTAAAGCGATAATCTGACGCCGGTTTCCAGCCGCTGAGGTAACACGTCTTCCTATACGGCAAGAGTGCCTGGATGTCGTGCGCGCTCATTCGTAATCAAGGGCGAAGAAAAAAAGGCATACGGTTATTTTCAGACTATAAACTATATTATCGCCGCTAAGATGCTTTTAAAAATGGCCTACGCTGCCGTTAATTCCAGGTCGACCTTCCAGGCTCGACAAAAAAATATAATAAAATGATGTTTTAAAATAGAAGTGTTTCCAATAATGTCCTTAATATGGCTTCTTCAACACGCACGACAGTAAGTAAATTGAATTGTGTCGACTTCTCAAGGAATGCCATTGCTCTTTCTCTCTCAACATTTTTCAGCGTAGCTGTTATTGCCACGTGTTGTAGATAGCAATGCACCAGACTGCTCGTCTAGACGATGCAACAGACCACATGGACGGCAGGGAGTGCATTCCCTCATCTAAGAGCCTTAGTTGCCCGTATATCGCACGAGACCTGTCTGTCAGTTCTCGCTAGGCTGCGCTGATTGTACAGTGCGGTACGCTTTGCCGTGTTCACGCTAATAAAGTTTATGACTGTACTGATCGTTGGCTTGATTTAGCACAGAGAAGACGCTGATCAAGCAGCTATTTTTAAATCAACATGGATTACTTCCATGTGATGCCGAGTAGCATTTGCAAGGAAAGACGTAGCTTTATAAAAAACCGTGTGTTCGTAAAGCACAGTAATCAAATCAATAATGTTGCTGTCGAAACCCTTCAGTAAACCACTGCAGTAATGCACACGTTCTTTTCAAAGCTCTGATCTCATGCTTAGGCGAGGCGCCCTTTTGGACTTGCAATCTCGAACGTGGCAGCAACGAGTACATTTATCGTGCAGGAGACCGAAAATTCGTCTGTTATCGGCGTTCCAGCACAATACTTCGTTTTTTTTTATTTCTCTTGCTGTCCAGTTGAGTGACATGTTCCAGGTGGAGGCCGATCTAAGGAGGCACAAGAAGCGAGGATGCTATATTTGGTAACGTTAGAAAGATCACCTGCAAAGACAACAAACGCGGATTCTGCAAGAACGCGCGAGCCTACGAGCACGTTATTGAGTGCAACAGAGAAGGTAGGCAGGAAAAAACACATGTTGATGAGGCATGGCAACGGTGCCAAATCCATAGGTTGGTCTGACTCTTGATTCCGAGTGCTGGCCGACAGTCCATGGCGTGCGGCACCATTTCTAGCCTATTCTACTTGCCATCTTTATGAGGTCGATTTGGCAATGAAGACAGCGATCTCTCAACTCTCTATGTCAGCGAGGTTCCAGTGAGATGGTAGTGGGAATTCCCGGCAGAGGTATAAAATGGGGCTGAAGTTGGCTTACGGAGCCTCAGAAAGGGTGCATTTGGGCTTGTATTGGCCTGGATCAATAAGGGCAAACAAAGCTGAGGAAGGGAATGTGCGAACCTGCAGCTTTTTTCAGGTAGTTCGTTGTTTCCTTGAGTGGGAAGCGTGTGGTGGAGGATAGAGTCTTTGCTCCCAATAATGAAGCGTGGTTTCGTGGTTGGTGAAGAGCCGGTCCATAGCTGTACTCAGGCCTGCGGTGTGCCCTTATCAATTGACCTAATCTCAAGCGTGTGCAGTACACGACTCGTTTTTAAGTTCTGAACCTCATGAAACACCGTAACTCGAACCACCTTTGCAGGCTGAAGCGTTCGAAACTATTTTGCCCCAGAAGGAGCGCAGCGGGGTTTGCAGAGCCTATTCCAAGCGCACACCCCTGTGAGAGCCGGGTTCCAGACCGGGGGACGCTTGTACCCATTCTTATACCGGTGGGTGTCCGGCGGCGGGTGGACGGGAAAGTTGGCCGCTTAGTTGCCTAAGTTACCTGCTGGAGCCGGTACGCAAACTATTTGATTTGGCCTGGATTCTGTGGAGCAAGAATTTAAAATTTTTATTCTGGGAGAATACTGTACGCCGCGAACTTTAAATATTGTTGTAAATTTATGTCTAATTGAAAACGGGCAGAAAAGAACACTTTTGAATTCAAACATCTGATAATAGGCTCATTTTGTCCTTTTTTCTGTTCTGTAACATAAACAGTTCTGATTTCATTAAAGATGGGTTTAGAGGATCCATGTTTACCTAAAGTGAAAGCAGACCGAACATTTGTGCAGAGGGGACATCAGTCCAGCACGGAGCGTTGCGACATGTCTAGCTTTTTTTCGGACAGCAGGGGCATCACTTGTGTAGTTTAAATAAACAGAGCGAAGAGTGGGCGGGAGCCCGCCACTCACCGCCCTGACATGAAGAAATACACCTGTCGAAATATTTTCTAGCAGACTGACTCTCCCACTGGAGCCTTGTTTGGTTTCTTTACGACCTTGCCTGTACAATGATGTACAGCTTTACATATTATAAAAGTCACGCGCGAATTGTGGTATTTCGCTGCATTGAGTACCCGCTTGGAATGTCTATGGAATTCGAATTAAGTGCTTATACTGCTGTAGCACAAAAGGCTCATCAAGCGGTTGAGAGCTCAGCAAAATCTTGTAATCCTTGTATGCCCAGCAAACAATATCACGTGACTTCGTATCAAATTTATGACGCAACATTTGTGCAGCGTTGGGCGTGGTTTCATACCATTTGGCTTTCTATACGAGATCGGTTTGCTAGTTATGCCAGAGGCTGGCTTGGGATAGGTATTCAAACCATATGCGGTTCCAACTATATTCCGTTAATTGTATGTGAATGTGTCCGTCAAGAAATTACATAGTTTTCCTTTTTTCCCTTTCCCCCCAAAACGCAAAACAACTAGAGACGTTTAAAACATTGGTGGACTCGGTGTAACTCTTTCAATATCAAACCACCAAACAATACTATGCAAAAATTCTTGCAAAACACCTTGAGCTTGCCGGTGTTTCATTTATGGCAAGAGCGTACTACGTGGACGGGAATATGAAAAGAGAGGCACGGCAGTTAGGTCGTGTCGGAATAACTTCTCGGGTTCACTTCAACGTTGTGCACTGTTGCCATAAGCTAAGTAAATCCATCTTACCAAACAGTGAAACTTTGGCTAATCTTGCGCAACACAAATAGTGTATCTGCCACTATCTGCATTGCTCCTGATTGCATTGCGCAGTACTGTGTTTACAGGTCTTGTAGCATAGTCCGATTTTTGCTTCGCAAAATACAACAACCACTTCAATGTACAATTGAAATGTGAAACGGTAAATTGCTAATCAAATAGGATGCTTCGCATCGTTTGTGGTTAGCTACATTTTTTGTTTTGCTTGGGGAGCCTCATATTCTCTATCGCATCTCTCGAAGTAGTAGCATAAAACAGCCATCTATGTATAAACGCTTCTTATGTGCCAATAAATCTGCCACTAAATCCTAGTGTTATTAATTAATTCAGTGAACTAACGGTTACTTTATTTAAAAACATGAGTTTACCTCTGAAAGCTACAGTAAGGTAATAATTGTAGGCCACTGATGTCTTATATTTCTTTTGAGTTATCCCATTCAGTGCTCTCGCAAGTGCGTAAAAGACTCTTTGAACTTTTTGGCAACATAGGCACGCGAGGTGTGAAGCGATTCGTTCCTGGTTCGCTACTACTGCTGGTATGTCGTCTAAAGTAAACATTCCCACTAACACTCTTCTCCGTGAGCATTCATAGTAAACAGCGTGAAAAGACGATTACGGCAGAGAAGACAATGCCACACATGTGTCGACAAGGGACTAGTGTCGTAATGTCGTCTCTGCCGCGTTCGTTTTTTCGCGCTCAATAACCATGAATACTTACCAACTCGCCCAACTCACCCAACTTATCCCGTGCTCCGTGATCATTAGTGATCGGCGTGTCAGAGTTGAGTGCGACTGCCTCCTTGTGTGCATTAGGCCATTGTATTGTTGCGCACTTGTTGTGAATAAACGTTTTGTGAAAACGAAAGAAGTAAGATGGAATACTTGCGATCAGATGGATCACACCCGCGTTTTTGTATTGCTGCAGGAAATTTCACCAGGAACATGGGCCGTTACACGGCACCGCTGGCGCTTGCAGTCATTGCAGTGCTATGCCGAGAATCCCTGGGTCTCGATGCCTGGGTCAAGCTCCGTACAGTGCCGGCAGCCTTCGAGGTGGTTGTAGGGCGCCCACGAGACAGTGACGACGTTGTCGCATGGGGCTCGTTTGAGAACGCCATCAGCGAAACAGGGTACTGTGAAAAACAAAAAAAACATCATTCTCGGCAGCATATTTAAACCTCAAAATTGGTTTAAAACAGGCAGTGGAGGTAATTAATTAAAATGAGAGACGTTTTAGCCTTTGTGATTTGAAACGTGTCCGGGAGCACCAAACTGAAAAAAGAAAAAGATTCGTGGCTACATCATATCTTGATCACTTTTATGGGCGAGAGTACTGCAAATTAGCTTTTTCCCAGCAGGTAGGAGCAGTATTCATGAAGCCTAACGCCCCTTATTCACTCATGAAGGTAAATACGGATATTTTCTCTGGAAGAAGAAGTAATTTGGGGAGCTTTTTAAAACCCCATACACTTCACTCAAGAGAGGCGCACTGCATCAAGGGCTGCATAAATCTCGTTTCACTGGACTGTGGAGCTGACAATCACCCACGCGGGCCTAAGATCTATAGTATATTAGATAGCAATTTTATACTGACAGAGTGATTAAAGAGGACACAATACTGAAACGAAAACGCGAATTGTGTAGAGCCCTTGGACAAGTTGGTCACTTCACGTCAAAGCACATTCACTATCATTTTTGCCTAGAACCGAAAATGTAATCGCAATGCAAACGCTTCGAACTGCATTTATGACTGATTAAATATTTGTTCAGACTAGAGTAGTTATTTGAGAGACTTGGAGAGGCATTCTTGTAGCGAACTAATGTAAACCTTACCTCTTGCTCTGATATGGCATATCACTTGCTGCATTGTATGCGCAGCTAAAAAACCCAAGTACGTAAGGTTATTAGGAAATAAGCAAGAATATAATAAAACATATACACTGAGAACATACTTTAGAGAACGTTAGGCTTCTCAAGAGCACGATTGTTTCTATAAAGCTGAGTTTCTTTTTAGAAGTTCGCATACTAAATTTGGTCAACACAAGTAGAGTAGGTATTTGTCAGGAGAAATATTCCATTCTAACACATTCTTCCTTAGTTACTTGCAAGCACTGAAGGAAAAGTATAGACAACTGGAGAAGCGTCTTCCCCTAAAGCAAAGTAAAATAATGTGTTACACTGTATTTCGGATGTTCACGTTTTTATTGCATTTTTTCTCGTCCTGACAGATTCGCCTACTTGGAAATTTACACCAATGAGAAATTACCGGACGAGTACCAAGCCTACGGGGCAGGATTCCTCGAAGGCTACCTCACGAAAGACCTTATCCGAATGCACTTCGCAAACCAGTGGGCTGATTACTGCCAAAATGAGACGGCGTACTGCAAGAAGCTGTTCCATTTCTTGAGCGAAAATGTGCGCTACATGAACGAACAGGCAGCCCAGTACAGATCGACCAGCCCCTACTGGCACCAGGTATGTGTGTTTCTATTATGTAAAGTGCTCTGACATGTGCATTACGCTAGGCTTTCTCCTTTACTTCATTGTATCCATAATACTAATAACATTTTTACATTCGTCTAACGACCGAAGGTAATATCTATATATTGACAGAGCGGTGTACATTAACTGCTTTACAAGGTCACGACTTAACAGTAGGGTAAAAAGCAGTCACTTTGTTGTCATTGTTTAGGTGTTGAAGCGTTTTTACTAGAAATTGCGCAGACGTTCCGCGTATACAATAGAACAAAGCTAATAAAAAGTTTATAGCTGGACATTGTATGAAATACATTTGCGAATTTAAAACTTTGAAAGTGGAAGAGTTTACTGGAACTACTTTGAGGCGTTTAAGGAAATGATGAAAGTGCCTCGTAGAGAGGAATCTAGCATTTAATTTGCATTCGGAGGTGAGATTGTTTGCCGTCAAATATTTGCCAGTGTAGTTGCTTTTTTTGTGAAGTATTCCTGGTTGCACTCATGGTATGCGACCGCTTCATCGCAGGTGGATCTGATCTTAAACCAGCTAGCGGGGCTTGACGATGCTAGGAACGGATACACCACGTATTTTCCAAGCTGGTCGTACGTGAACGCTACCGACTTGTTGTAAGTAGAATCGTTTGCGCGTGCGATTGAGTTTGCGGCGTTGCGTCTTTAAGTAGCACGGAGTGCGCTCTTGGTTTTCGGGAATACTTAACAAGCTGGAGTTTACGATCAAGTGCAACAGAGTTCCGCGGAATGATCAAGCGGTGTACCTGTTCAAACATGCGCGAAAGCTTGCGCTGGAGGAGCGTAAAGCGAGAAAAGCAATTCTTGACCATACAAATGAGCCGCGGAGGTAAGGGATAATATTGGGGCGTAAGATGTAATACGTTACCTTTGGACACAGACTGGGGGCTTGTTCTATCCCGTCGGAAGTGACGCAAATGAACTCTCGCGATCTACACTTTCAAGGCGGTAACAGTCAAATCGAAACCACTTCTCGTCGCGTTCTCGTTTCTTCGCTTCTACCATTGCCTACTTCTACTCCTTATCTCTTTAAGACAAACAAGGGCGTTACGTATTCTGGAAGAAGATACAAAAATGCAGGCGATGAAAAGAACCAGCCGGTATGACGACAAAAACGTTTATTGAACAAGGTTGGTATAAAATTCAATGGCAGCCGGGTTTGCGCAGTTTGTGTGACTATATAGGCCGTTTGATAATTGTACTGGCGGGGTGTCGCGCTGTTCGCCAGTTGCTTCTGGCAACGTTAGGTTCAATCAACGTCTGCTGTCGTGCTTTCTGTCTCAGATCGGAGCGGTTACGACACTAGTGTGCCAGAGTAGTGGAATGAGAGGGAAAGAGAAAGGCAAGGGGGTTAGCTGGAAAAAGTTTTCAACCAGTTGGAGGTGCTTGTGGTTCATCTTCGCATTTTCATTTTTGCGACAAGCTAAACTAACGCCTTGCGAACTACTTTCTCCCTCACCCCACACAGACTTCTTCCCGTGAGGAGCTCCGAAAAGGAGAGCTGTTCTTGGCTCGCGCAGTGGCAATTCAGTGCTGCAGCAGGCACGGCGGTTCTGTGCCGTTCAAATAAATGTTGCCGATCCGCAGTAGGGGGCTGGAATTCAAAGTAGAGACACTTAAACTGCGCATTTAAGAATATGACGACACAGCTTAATTGACGCTTCCTACTATACCGATGCGGGATTTTTTGGAGGACAGGGCCTTTAACTCTATGGCGTTATAAAATACTCGTTAGGGAGTGCTGGCTCTACGGCTTGGTAGACACTGTGTATAGTACGGGCATATATGATTTCTTTTACTGTGTTAAGTTCTACTTTTGACCGTGAACTGCGAAAGCTCGTTGCTAGATTGTTCGAAGAATTTAAGTGTTCCATGTCGATCATTCGCACTGTGGAATATATTAAGGGTGTTGTGATGAACGGCCCTATTCGTAATCATACCGACGGAGAGCGAATGCGAAAGAACATTCCAACGTTGTCGCTAGTATTTCGCTATTTGCCGCAGTAACATGCCATCCAGGGGAATTGAAAGTATGCCACCAATACCTGAGGGCCGCCAATAACTGCTGCATCAATGCAGCACATCCTTCGTCCTTAGTCTACAGACACAGACTTCTTATGTCCAGTGGTACGCCGAGGAAGAATGTTCCTTGACGCCGTGGTAAAATAATGTGACGAAAACTTGACATGAGTTCTACTTTGAACGATAGGAATCAGGACCGCGGCGTTATTGAAGAGTGTCTAATTACACATTGAGCACGCCCGACTCAATTACGGCATTGCTTAGTGCTTGTGCGTACACGATATCGAGCAACACACGCGCAGTGTCCACAAGACTTCTTGCGTCTGTATTAACTTTTTATTTTTGAACATTGACCAAATCCTGGCCATGCGCTTGGTAACCGTAGCTGCAGGGTGCTATGAAAGCTCACGGGCTAAGTAATTAACTGCGTACACGGCTTTGGTACCAATGTCACGTTCCCTCGGAAGCCTTGGCTTCGTGGTATATTAGTACTTGGTCAGACCCGTTACAGCTCGTTAACTGCATGGTCCCTGCCCGTGCACGCTTTTCGAAAGAACGGCGAAGCCACCTCTACGGCAACCATGCCGCCTTCCCCAGCACTCGGACTATCATATTTGACAGTGACATGTGGAGGGAAAGGTGATAATACAGAAGCTGCTGATAATCATTCATTATTACCACTGATCATTCGGTGACGATGATGTCGATGCATCTTTGTGGGCCCTATCTATGTGTTACATATTGATGTCATTTCTTATGAATCATCTTTTCTCTCTTGAAGAAGATGTGAAGATAAGAACTACTGCAGTTAGAGCATGTAAAAGCCATTGTCTCGTCTGTGTTAATCAGGAAAAGGTCGGTCGTAGAATGCAGATCTTCCACATGCTACTCACTAGACTCGACAATGGAGTAGTAAGACATACCAACAATTTGCAAGTGCCCATCTTTGACTCACTTCTAATGATCACTGCTCTGGGCTACAGTGTAATGAGGTTAAAGCGACGCGACCTCGTGAGAGAACTTCTAACACCCCACAAATCTCACATAAAACCTGAAGTTATGCGTCAAACGAAAATGAAGAAAACAAGAGTAATGTGATTTAGAAGTTCAGTTCAGAGCTCAAATAATTTACAGTGACGAAGAGACGAGTTTAGAGTACACAAAGAATTTGACATTTCAAGGAACAATTGAATCCACGACTTTTAATTTGGAAACCAGAGATGTTACCCACTGGTCCACACAAGACATGCTTACTGCTAAGTAAAAATTGGGGTTTTATGTACCTTGAGGGGCCTCACACGTGAGGTGGTATCGCAGAATTATGCTAATTTGTAAGCCCATCAATAAAGAGGGCCAAAGGTTCTAATGCACTATACCTTTAGGGCGCAGCTTAAGTGCCTTTATAATTTTTCTAACTTCGGCTTTATTAAAATGGCGCATCCACCGCAGGGCACCAATCCCGCGCCGTTCGACTCACTAACAGAACTCCACAATTATGAAAATAAGCTGACTGACGAGCAAATATTAGGTTAGTGCTTTCGACAACTAAATTGATTTTGTAACATCACCAGATGCTAAGATAAATTTCGTGTGGAGGATGCCAACAACCACCAAAACCAAGGAAAGCATAAAGCAATTTGTAGATACTGATGAATGTTAATTTATTAATTGTAATCCTTATATGGCGGAAAAGTATCCGAGTAGGAAGTAGAAGAGAAGTCAGGCCATAGGCGGTACTGAACCCGCGACATCAGATTTAATCTCTGGTGTCGTGCTAAATCTGACTCAAAATTATGAGGCCTTGAGTTCTGCGCCTCAAGCACAGAACTCAAGGATGCGCGCACACACACACACACACACACACACACACACACACACACACACACACACACACACACACACACACACACACACACACACACACACACACACACACACACACACACACACACACACACACACACACACACACACACACACACACACACACACACACACACACACACACACACACACACACACACACACACACACGCACACGCACACGCACACGCACACGCACACGCACACGCACACACACACGCACACGCACACGCACACACACACACACACGCGCGCACACGCACACGCACACGCACACACGCACACGCACACAGAGGGAGACAGACAGATTCTTTGATGTATTTTTATGTTCCGGTAGCTCTGGGTTCCCTTCGTGATATCCCATAAAGGCTGTGCATTTATTTCCCAGTATTTTTGTTGTAAAAAGACTGAATTTGGTGTTTTTTGCTGCACAATAATGTTGCACTGTTCGGTAGTCTTTCCTCATCAGTCTGAGTGTACACTACAGTGTAAAATACGCAATGCGCAGGCATGAATTACTTTCGATAACATGTAAAAATTGTTGAAAGGGAGGAGGTAGATTTCACCGGACTAAGGTTTCCGGCGGGGAATGACAGGAAACACGAACACAAACTGCTCTAGCAGAGGCTACGTATGTGTACTCCCGTAAGCTTCCAAGCCTTTCGCACGACTCATGTATCTCGTGTATTCTTCGCCAGGTTCCTGAACGTGGATGGTGACCTCGAAGACTTGGAAGGTGCTCTCAAGCGCCGTGTCAGCCGCAAGGTCGTCGGTGACGGCTCCTGCTCGGCGCTGGTCAAGGTGCTGCCAGGGAACCGCGACCTGTACTTCTCACAGGTCACGTGGTCTACGTACGCCAGTATGTTGCGGATACTCAAAAAGTATTCGCTGCGTTTCCACAAGACCTTCGAATCGAGTGAGTGCAGAGCAAGGTTTTCCCCACTATCATCAGCAAGAACATCGTAATATGTTATCGCTCCCTAACGTAACAATTTACTGATGTTAGTGTAAACGGTCTTGTAGTTTATTTTTTCTGTTTCATTTTTAGAACTTTAGGCAATTATTTTTGCATTGAGTAGGATTGTGCTTACAGATATGGTTTTCACAGTTTACAGTACATATCGCTTGGCGATCTCTGTATCTCTGCATGGATATCTCTATAGACTCTAGATGTTTCTGCATAGTGCCATTTCATAAATAATGGCTTGTTTTCTTGCTTTCAAATCTGGATGTAAGAATTGTGCGCGCAGTTCTGATGTCTGGGTCTACTGAACCTTTAGCTAAGTCGCTTCTCGTTAAGCCCGTGCTCTAGCATTCTGTAAGCATCTGAAAATTTTAACGGTAATAAAACACAATGTATTTCTCATACTTATGCAATGTAACCGGACTATGGTGTTGATAGCAAAACTATAAGCTATGATGAAATTGTTCCTTCATATTTCATATGACTATGGGAATGTGGCGAACTGTTGCTGAGGCTTCGTCACCGCTGTACGATTGGGTCGCATTGCCGAGAAGCTAGCGCAATAAACAGTGCGGCCAAGTTGCTTGTTGTGGATGACTTCTATTGTTACATGAGAGTGCGACACAGGGACGCAGAATAAATCAAGTACTCTGTTCAAGTACAGCTACCTCTTTCCTAAAGAAATAATGGAGCGTATAGGTTCCCGACAAGTAGCCTCAAGGATCACAAGAATTGGGCGCGTGTTAACATAGTATCCCTTCAGCACTATCAAGAACTAAATATACAGTGTTATAAGATAAAAATGGGGTCTGTTCACTTCTTTCTGACTAGTAGAATCGCGAACCAAATTATGTATTTTGGTTCTTGAAATGTTGCATTTTGAAGCAATGAGATTGCGAAAGCGATTGAAAGAAAGGCAATGGCATACTTTTGACATAACATTAACTAACACTTACCATCGTATTTGGTTATGTTTTGCAAATATTTTTCAAGGGCGGTCTTATGCAGAGCGTGTATCTATTGGCGAATACTATTTTATTACAAATTATGGCACTGGTTTTGAAAAAGTCGTTGTACTACTACCTAATCCCATCAATACTCCAAATGCCAAACGTTTGTGACGATCAGTGCTTGAAAGTGCCGAAGGATGGCCTCTATAATATGGTAAATGGACGTCTGTCTGTTTCCTAAGTTCAGCAACAGCTGGCTGAAATTGTTATGAGGATTCCTGGCTCTATTTTTAGTCTCTAGAAATACATTTTTGATTGAAATATTTACAGCTGGCCCGCTTTGCCATTCTGTCTTAGCTCCAGTTCTTGCTGAATTTTTCCCATTCGCGTTAGAGAACCCCTCGTGTCCCAATGTTTTCGAACAGATATTCAATGCCCAGAGTTTCGTGAGCTTGTCGAGGCGTGAACTGTTTGAGCATCGTCTGATAAATTTATTCGCGCATAACACGCTGAAATAAGAGGAGACAAATTAAACAAGCAGATAATAAGATCTATACTGTTACGTTTTCGTTATGTGGTCCACATTGCAAGCTGAGAACGTTTGCTATACGAAGTGCACTCCGAGCGACGTAATGAATGCATCCTCCATTAGCCCTACATAAAAAGAACACTTAACCGTCTAAACATCACTGAATTTCAAAGGTAATATATTCAAAACAGGTGTTCATTTGTCTATATTATCTTGGATGCTTGTCCTTTAGAAGGGTGTTCGTTTTGGGCTGGGTTTCTAGTCGCTTCGCTCAGCATGTGGCACTTTACGTTTCAAAGCTTCTGAAGCCATTGCAGATGGTGAAACAAGGGCAGACTTCGTCAATGTCGATAATAGAGATAAATGTTGTTTTCGGCTTCCGGTCGCAGTGCATTTGTTTATCAATATTCTTGGTCCAACTGCCCTGCCCTTTGAGAAGGTGGAAAAAGTAAACTGCCTCCAAACCATCCCTTCAAAATTTGGGATGATGAGGGTTGTGCTCCTCTGCAATGCCGTGAAAATTGATGTTATTTCGTTACCAATTGCGGCTGCAGATGACTGCTGTTTCAGCAGTCTCGTTCACTTTGCAATAACCTTGCGCTCTACCCTGCTGATAAACCTAATAATAATATATATATGTAGCGGGGCATTTTGTCATTTAGTGATTACGACAAACCAGTTGTAATTTAGAGCGAATTAAAAAACCAATAAAGTGTGGTGCCTGTGAAATGAATCCAAAATAGAAAACGAACTAAACGCAAAACGTTTCACCCCCAAATTCGCCTCGCGGAAAGAGAGGACAAATATTTTTAAGTGAGTATCGAATATAAATGCTTATATCTTGTATGAGTGCTATTTATAATATGTACGGAGATATGGCGTTTTTTCAGTTACTGTTCCCACTTAATACTGCTGTTGCGCAGTATTCAACTGGAAGTGCTCGCATGTGAACTGTGAATGTCCGTCTGGGCCTTGCTTGTTTTTGTTTGGGTGTCTGCTTCCATGGCGTTATTTTTTGTTTTTCGTTTCGGTGTGGCCATTATGCGATCATGTTTACTTCCCTATTCAACCGTATTACTTCCTGCTCTATTCCCTTAATTAACCAAACAAAAGGGTTCTTAAGGTGTCAAAATGAATAAATACTGCGCAAACGCCTTGGGCCGGCAAAAGGAGTGCTTAAGGAATACCTATTAGGTGGACGTAATGCTTTACTTGTGCACTTTACCGGAAGGACAAGGAGGAGGAAAAACATTTATTATATAAAGTTCCTTTTCTTCCTGAGTGGAGCCCTCAGTCCAGGGCTCCATGTGCCGCCTCAATCCTGCAGGCCCGCCAGAACAGCTGTCGCTGGTCTTGCGGGTTGTTGCGAATAAAACGGTGTCAGAAAGAATAAATACAAATCAGTCCATAAGCCCATGGGCCACGGCAATCCTCTCGGCCCGCTCGATTAGCCGGCGTTGTTCGGTCAGCTCCGTGCGGGACAAGGCATCTTCCCAAGATGAGAGGGTGGGGTGAGGTACAGGTGGAATGCCGCCGGGTGGCTTTGGGCAGGCCCAAACAGAATGATATAGTGTAGGTCGGTGTTGTTGGCAGGTGGGGCATTTGTCTGGGTAGCGGGTGGGGAAGAACAAATGTTTGTGGTACAAATTTGTATACTTGTGAGTCTGCAGTTGTCGCCATGCCACAGCTTCGGCCTTGGTGAGTGTTGGGTGCGGCGGTGGCAGAGTTCTTTGCGTACGGTAATATAGTGTAATGTGGGTGTAAGACTGTAGAACTGTGCTGGCGTCCTCTGTGTCTACTTCCCCCTCCGCTTCCGTCGACAACAGCGCCCGGAAGGTTTCTGCTCGGGCGAGCGCATACGCACTCTCGTTGCCAGGAAGGGAGGAGTGACCAGGAGTCCAAACAATTTTAACAATGGGAAAGGTATCATAGTTTACAGGTGAGAGCACGCGTGAAGCCTCGAAAGATAATGTATTCTTTGCAAAGGCGCGACACGCAGCTTGTGAATCTGTGATTATTGTGTATGTCGGACTGGTGGGATGTCTGTAACATGTGTCCATGTGGTGTATGAAGGCGAGTGCTACCGCTATGGCAGTCTCCTCAGCCGTCGTGCTCGGAAGACCTACGTCTAAGTCGTTTGTGGCCAAAACTGGCACTGGAAAAATACGGCTGTCAATTCAGTGTGGTCAGGCCAGATGCAAATTGTGTGCGCTAGCTCATCGCTTTGGGGTCACACACATTCACTAGCATAAAATCGTAATCTACCACTGTGCATTGTGTGAAACTACCCCAACAGAGATATGAAACCCCGCTTTGACGAAGACGAATGAAAGTGCTTGCATATCCTAAGAATATCATGTCTGAGTCGAGGCAGAAGGTCGGGTGGATCCGATTAATATCGTAAATGTGCTTCCCTATTCGCCAGCTCTTGCTAGTTTGGCCTTGATATGCGGCCCCGTGACGTCATAAAATCTTCCGACGTAACGGTTCCTGGTTCTCTCACTGTACAACTACCGCCTGATAGATGAATGATCGTGATGATGACATGATAGACAGTACACACACTGAAAACTGATTTTCGGCGGTATTGAAGCCCTACTGCTAACACTGTAAAAGTTTGTCGATTGCAAAGACAGGCGAATCTTTTTAGTGATTAAGGAAACAATTTCAAAGCCTTAAGGCAAGTTTTCTGATCCTACAGAAAGGACAAAATCTAAATGATTGCGACTTTGTAAACCCATAAAGGATAATTAGCTGACTTTTGATTTAGAAATAATAGATATATGTTAGACTCGACTACATGTTTATGCATCCGGCGTCCTAGTGCACTTAGAATTCGCCTTGTATGCTGGCGGTGTTTGGCTGGTAGTTGCATTTCTATTGGCGGCTGCTTATAATGGGAGTATCTGAGCGTGACCGGTGGAAAATGAATTTTTAGCGAGTTGGCTTCCTAGGGGTGGCTGCCTTTGGTGGGCACCCCACCCACCGATGAGTTTGCAGACATCAACGCAAAATAGGAGAACTTCTGTACGAAACATTTTAACAAGGTAATATTTTTAGGTAGTGGAATTCGTGAGAAAATATTTATTTCCAAATTTTGCTGCGACATTTTGCTTATTTCTTTATACACAAGTACCTGCACGGTGTTTCAAACAAATAGAAAATAAACTATAAAGCTATCAGCAAGTTAGCATGTGCAGTTTTATAGTTTTCATTGTAGGATCGTTATTTTCAGTGACGTAATGAATCATTATATACCATATTTCTTGGCAAATTCAGTGGATTTTAAATGTAGTCGGAAACGATCATTTACTGACTCAGCCTTTTTTTAATTTGAAATATTCTATGCGACAGATGGCGGTGTTTGTTTTTAAACAAAGTTATGCATGCATTTTTAAGATTTAGCGTCGTCCCGATCTAGTTTCCATACTTCCAAATTTATCTAGTGATGCCAAAACTTTGCATACTATTAAATAGCCTGTATGACTTTTATAACAAAGCGTCCACACAACTGACTTGCCCGAAAAGTGCCTTACGTATTTTGAAGGAACCAATGCGGTGTCGTGACCTTCGTTATGTTCTCTTGAAAATACTGCTACATCCGTAAAGGGAAAGACGTTCGTGCTATCATGAAATGTTTAATAGTTTTCAGCTTCGTCTTATTCCTCCAAAAATTCCGAGAACTCAGCACCCATTTACTCTATTGCTGTTCACATTACTGTAATAGTGGATTTGAAAGGGTGGGAATAGCAAACTTTATTTATGATGTTATAAGGTTGGAATAATTCTTCGCAGGTGAGCTGATCCCGGGCCACACACTTACGTTCTCGTCATCTCCAGGCAGAATATTTTCCGGCGATGATTTCTACCTCATTTCATCTGGCCTGGTAAGCTTCTCACTCTGGTAATATCAAGTATTGCTCCGAGCAGGAAGTTAAATGCGGAATCTGTAGGCAGAGGGGCCATTCTATGCGACGTCCATCAAGACAGTGCGTATGGCCTCGTCTAGTGTTTAAGATGAAATTTCAATAGCTGAAGAATGGTGAATCGATAGTTTTCACCCTTATCTAGGGGCAAGTGAGAATCACCAGGCAGACATGTCCTGTGTGTCCTCTTGAATGTGTACCGTGTGCGCATTATGAAATATCACATCACTAAAATGTCTAGTTGGCACATGAAAGAAGGAAATGCCTGGGAGGATACGTTACGAACACTTTTCACTTCTTAACCAGGATGCGGAATAGGTTAGGTTTAACACCGTTCCCATATTACGGGTAACATCTTCAAATATTTAAAGTTCAGAATTTGATCCCATGGAACGCAATGGTACCCACCAATATGTTCTGATTTCAAGGCGGTCAATTGCGTTGTGCTCGGCTTTCCCTCTTTGAAATTTTGAGAACAACGTTACTTTAACACAAAGCATACAAAAGCATACTATTAGCTACATCCCCTTGTGATCAAACTGTTGTACTATTGAAATTCATGTCGTAATTATCAAGTTTCCGCAATAGAATGCCAAATTTCGTGTACACATTTTTGCAACATCAGCATATGTCTGGCACAGTAGTTCTGAAATGCGTCTGGGCCATCGCCTAAAAAGAGTTGAAGCGCACTGTAGGCAAACAGCGATCATTTGAAGGGGGGCAAATATATATCCTGCCAGCTCATCGCAAATGTATTTCTAGGATGCTTGCATAGAGTGTGTGATAGGCGGACATTCATTTTTGGAGAAAGCTTCACATTTGCTGACGTGCGCGAACATGGTATAGAAGGAGGCCACTGCTGTACGAGTGTCGCCGTCGATAATCACTGTCTAAAGTAGGAGGAAACATTGCAGGTTGTTTGCTTCTGCGGCTGTAGCTTTTGCAGCGCGTTACAGTTGCTTGAAGAAAAAATCAAAAACAGTGAGAGCACAAGCAATACCAATAGTGCGCTCACGTCATGTTCCCACAGCGTCACCAAACGTGTGGAAAGAGAACTATAGGTTTTTGAAGCTTACGAACAGCTGGCCGACACAATGTCTCAGCTATATTACAACTTGCGGGTCAGCACGAGGGCCGTCCTTGGCATTGAAGCGGCACAATTTTTCATTGCGATTTACATTTTTTGTATATATGGAGTACCTTGTAATGAGCCTGCGGCTGACTGGACCCTGCCTTCTGACCCGCGGAGAGGGTTGAATGGCTGGGCGCTCGACCAGTGATATAAAACGTTGCTTGAATCCCGGTCGAGAAGGCCCATTTTATGTGGAGGAGATGCGCAAGGCGCCGCTGTATTGTTGTTATTTTATTCCACGTCAAGGAAACCCATAGATGTGATCGATTTTTTTGGAGCCCTCCGATACGGCGACCCTCGCACCCTGAGTGGAGTGGGGAAGTGTAACATTACAAAATGACCAAAACAAGCAGTTGATATGTGCCGCCTAGGAGCTATAGCTGTAAAATGTTTTTTTTTTTTTCTGTTCACACATCCCAACGGCATTGACCGTCAGCGTGGACTTGGCGCTTGGGGTTGCTCCATTTCTTTATCAATTCTACGCAATATCTGAATTATCTGTTTTATTCACACGCATCGAACGGTAGCATGTAGTTGTTTTCTTTGATTAACTGGCATTCTGGGAAAACACTGACTTATATCTCTGGTGTGTCGAGCATCCTGTTTTCTGAGAAAACTGGACGCAGCCTCGAGTGGATAACTAGTGTGTGTATTTCTGACCTTGCGATATCACTGTCTAGGCTACCATGGAAACGACCATCGGAAACGGTAATCCTGACCTCTACCAGTACATCACACCTCAAACAAATCTGGAGTACGTCAGGAACATCGTGGCTAACCGTCTAGCAACTACAGCAAAGGAGTGGACAGATTATTTCGCTGAGCACAACAGCGGCACGTGAGTAGTGTCTGCTCGCCTTGTCCGTATAATCGCTACAATTTGGCCCAGACCAAACTAACTTTTTCTTTTTCGATGCACAGAGTTTTATGTGCTTATAGGTGCTAAAATTTTGAGTGAGCCAGCATTAAGTAACAACCTCATTAAGTACGCTTATTTGTTTACGGTATTTGTGAGGGGGAAGGAGAAAACTGATTCAGAGATTCTGTGTCTGGTGGTGTCACTCACTTCTCACTTAGCGGGCTGTAATATTTGGCTAAAATTCATGATGTAATAAGAACACAGCTTAAAAACAACATGCGTGGAGACTACTCAAGAGCAGATATCTGAACAACAAAGCTAGATTGCACCTTCAGACAAGACTGGCTATAAGAGTAAAGGTACTTAAATGCCTATTCAACTTGTTATTGGAGGCTTTGTTCGTAGTTAACGTAAACGACAATAATCTTAAAATAGAAAGCAAGTGAACTTTCTAAAAACAGGGAATGTAACGAGATGCGATTTCATTTTAAAATTACTGAGCATTTTTCAGGTAATCAGACAATAAACCAGTGTGCGAATTTGTAATTAATTTCCAGATAAAATTGGCAATACGGTAATATGCAGGTCCTTGTTAGAGGCATGCGTTTTGCGCAGCTCGAATACCCTTTGCTTCTAATTAATGCATAAAGGTTTCTTTTAAAATGTACTTAGCATCCATTCAGAAAAAGAAATTAGGTATGGGTCACAACCGGTCGAAAGGAGAGTACAATATATAATGCTGCATTGCCTGCCAGGGGCAGTAAATGCCGGTATTGGTGAACGGCCCATATGAGCAGGCCACAATATCGAGAAGTTCTTGCCGCCAGCTTTTCTTTTTGTGCACAGCCACTTCACGTCCGTCACAAGCATGCAGAGTAGTGTATGCTCTGAAACAGTTCTGTTGGAAAGGCTCTCAATGCGACACCATGAATGCTAGATTTCGACACGTTTTAAGCCTTGCGTAATACTTTTTTTTTTACTGGGCGATCTTTTCTTTCGATGTCTCACTGACAACAAGGGAGTAAAAAAGTTCGACTTATTGTAGTTCAGTCGCGTATAACAACACTGCGACGTGTTAATATGTAGATGCTTCTTATAGACATGTCTTTTGTGCAGCTCGGATACCCTTTACTTTTCATGCATGCAAGTTTCTTTTATACTGTGCTTAGCATCCATTCAGAACAAGAAATTAGGCATGGGTCATGGCAGGCTGAAAGCAGAGTGCCCTCAATAATGCTGCATTGCCTGTCAGGAGCAGTAATTGCCGGTATTGGTGAAATTTATAAAGAGTTTAAAGGCTGAATGAACGAGGGCAGAAGCAGACACCTGAGTCTTGTGTTCAGTTCTCACACTATTTTCAAAACGAATAACTTGGAGTGGAGAGTCTCAGGACCCTAATTTTTGAAATTTGTATAGAGATGCTTATTCTTTTCAGTGCGAAGGTGCAACAATAGAATTGCAGGAAAGCGCCTATAGGCTGCTGCTGGCAGGGCTCGCCGTAAATATTTCGCATTGATGCAAGACAATGCAGTTAGCTGTTCTCCTTTATTGTTACTGTAGTAAACGGCAGCCAATCTTCGTGTGGTTGTAGAAAGCCTAAATAAGTGTTCCGATATACTATGCACAGTATTGTTCTTCCGGAAATACAACATTTCGAGCTTTCAGCATATCCTTTTCCGTGTTTTTATTACATTCTCCCTTGTTTTGACCCGGCGTTACGTTTTTGACCAGGAGGTTTTTTTAATTCTGTACCCTGCACGTGCACCCAGAACACTTGTATAAAGAAAACCTATTTCTGAGCTCCATTTTATTTCATTTTTTATCTTTGATCGATTTGCTATGTCTTGCAATTACACTCGTTCTTACTTGCACTCTTAAATTTGCTGAAGGTACAACAATCAGTGGATGGTAGTCGACTACAAGAAATTCAAGCCTGGGCAGCCGCTTCCAGATGGTCTTCTTTACGTGCTGGAGCAACTGCCGTAAGATTGTGAACAAATCATGTTCATGCTCAGGAAAAATGAGCTTTCTTAAAGCCAAGTTATTTTGGCAGTTCCACTAATAATTTAGATTTTGTAGGTTGAGTAATGGTGAGAATACCCAATAAGCTTTTATTCAATTTCACCACTTAAAAATCAACTTTAGCTTTACATGTATACCGAGAAATGGCTGAAGAGGATCATCAAGGCCCTTGGAGTTCTTGGCTCTTCAATGAGGCTCTTGAAACATAACATAGCGAAGGCACTGCAAACAAAGGGGACTTTTGTATGTTAGGTAATGTAAGTATTCAAGCCCCGAAGTGTTCCCAAATAAGCTATCGCTTACCATTAAAGAAATTGATCATTAGGAAAAAAGATCGTTAAGTAGATTTATATGCCGCGGATTCGCCACAGTTTTCATTTAAGGGGACAAAGAAGGAAGGGGGAGGGGGGATCTAATTGCTATCAGTGCTACTTTATTGTTTTTGGGCTTCAAAGAGCAATATAAAGATATAGAAATGAACGTATGCAGCTGCAGTGGAAGCAGATCTCACGTCATTGGGCTCGCTGGCAAAACGAAGCCCGTGTGTATTTATTGAGAAAAGCAGCACATGTTTTCATTTATTTCGTCCCAACTGTAAAGCCTACCTTCGAATAAAGACAGGTTGCAAAGATAATTGCAATAATTTTATATCATTAAGGCCACGTTCAAAAGCGCCGGTAGTATTTTCTGAACGCAGTCGATGCGGGGGATAACTGGCACTCATTTGCGATTGACTGGCACTCATTTGTGGGGAAAAACTGCAAGGATTAGTTAAATTCTTTCTTATAACACTGGTACGATTATTATCAATATAATTTCATCTGTTTCGATGGCAACTTGATAGGAAGTTAGTCCACATGGTGCTAGTTTAGAAAGGTTCGTGTCAAAACTTTGAGGCTTTATTTGCTCTCAGTGATGGAAACACATGGGCTGGCTAGATGCAGTATGTAACAGGCTTTTGCTTTGCTTCAAGCTTGGTATATATTGCCGTGGCTTGACATGAGCTTCTTATATAGAGCTGGATTTTTGACTAGTTTGCCTGATGTAATCGGTTTGATATCTTAATAGCTTGGCGTTCCTGACATAACGGTAGTGGGAGAGTCACCACGAAATGTATTTTTCAATCTTCAACGGCAGTAATACAACTTGACATAGTAAGAATAGCACGGTAAAGAGGCGAAATTTGTTGGAGGGCATTTCCAAAAATTACTGACGACCCCGCAATGCTTCGGTGAATCATGCAGTGAAAAGTGCCTTAAGTTTGCTGCACAGCAAGGTTGTACCCTATGATACACCTGCTACATGTTTACTTTGTGCGAAAATAGTTTCAACTGTGTCTTTTCTTCCTCTCTGCAACAGCCACTACATCAACATCACGGATGCCACACACGTGCTGCGAACCCAGTCGTACTGGCCAAGCTACAACGTCCCGTAAAGTACCATTCTTCTTTTACGGGATGAACCTTATGTCCGAGATGCAATTTTGGAAGTAATGCATGTGTGGCGGCGCGTCAGAAGCGTAGCTTACATAAACTTGTTGATGAAGAGATGAAGAGATATCTTAAAGGTAGCTATCGGACTGTTGTGTCCCTGCAAATATTGCAGCCACGTACAGGTGAAGAAACAGGTGAGGCTAGCACATGCTATGAGTAAAACAGATGATGACAAGCCGTCGCCATCTAATCTAGCGTTGGTGGCGGCTAGTAGAATGGCCCTGGTCGTCTGCATTATTCTATTAGGTTTTGCTTTGTTTTTGTCGGTCTCTTTATATGAAAAAGAAAGTAATGAAGCGCAATTTATTTTACTCCTCGTTCCCGGGAATAACTTCGTGCGCCGTAATTTATTACCGCTTTGCAACTGCGGTAATCGTAGTACATTTGGATTAAATAATTTGATGAACTAAAAGAGGTCAAAAGGAGGATAGGCATAATTACAGTTGGCTACATTGGGGGCACTGCTTCAATATCTGTGCCTTTGTTTGTACAGTGCCTCCGAGTTCATTTTCAACATGAGCGGCTCGCCGGAGCAGGTGAGGAAGTTCGGCGACTGGTTCACCTACGACAAGACACCACGTGCGCTCATTTTCAAGCGGGACCATGGGAAGGTGCTCGATATGGACTCTATGATCGCGCTTATGAGGTGAGAGCTAGGATCATTGTAGATTTCGTTCATTTGGCATTGAAATTTTAATTCCAGGCACTAATTCGCATTAACTACCACCGTCAGTCTTTCATTTCGAACTGGTGAGCATATCCTAAATATGCAGCCAATCCTCTCGAAGAAACTTGGTTGCTTTTCTTGGACCGAGTTTTAAATTACTTTATCGGCCGGTTTATCTGGAATAAAATAGATATAAAACGCGCAAAATAAAAGCTGCATAATCCGAGAGGGTGTCTGGCAAGATAATGAGGAAGCATCTTCTCGTAGGAGAGAAACAAAGAGGATTGAAAAGTGTAGTAGCGAATATACCGTTTCAAAATAGGCAACGTAAATGCGTTAAAGTTCGTTAAAGTTCATCCTCTCTTCGATAGCTTTAACACCAATGCAAGGTTAATTTATAGTGTCGTTAATCAGAGACCAGACGGGAGTAGGTTAATTCTTGATCCCGCATCCATGTGTTAGCTTTGTTATCGGTACCAGTTCTGAGCGATATGCAGAAAATTCCTCGATCTACATACTGCTAGGGAGGTATTTGTGTACCGTCTTGAGCAATCAAACCGGCAAGGGTGTCCTTGAAGCTTCAGTTATTTGATTAAGCTTTCTGGGGGTGTGCTCTATAGGAAGTAACGAGATGACATTAGCTATCATTGAAAGAGCGGCTTGTTAACATTATAAGCGACCTCGCTTTATTATATATTCTCCTAGTAATGGAGAGAAATTATAGATTTGAAAATATATGTGTGTTCAAAAAGTATAGGAAAGGATGAACGATGTTGCAACAGACCTCCGTGAAATTATCTGTTTTTGCATGACGTCGTTTCGGTTAAAGAGAACTTTATAAAGGTGTGAGCAGAAAATTTGCGAACGTTACTGGATGGGCGTAGACGTGAATGTCAATATTTGTTGACTTCCGCAAAAATGGCTAAGTTAGCAGAAAAGAAATTCTTTTCGCAAATCTTTAGCCAACTTGAAAAGCTAAGTTATTATAATAATTAGTTCACAGGAAGGGAAAGCGCAGTATCTGTCACACTTGCTCTGCGGACACCTGACCAGCACAGTAAAGGGAGGGAGGTGGGAGTGAAAGTGAATAGAGAGAAAGAGGAGCCGTATTGGAGGGCTACGGAGTAATTTCGACCTCCTGGGAATTTTTAACGTTCGCTGACATTGCACAGCCCACGCACGCCCCTTCATTTCGCCACCATCGAAACTCAGCAGCCGTAGTCGGGTTCGAAGAACCCGAGGACACCCCTAGTACAGAACATCTCGGTGTATATAGAGAGCCACCCAGTACAGAAACCCACGGAGATCAAGATCCTAGGGCAGTATATCCCGCAGGGGCGACAGAACACCACCACATTGAAGAAGCTTACAACATCCACCGAGCAAATCCTCCGGATGATACATCGTATCCGAAATAAACACCATGGCATGAAGGAAAGGGACACCATCCGCTTAGTGCAAGCTTTCGTGATCTCGCGGATAATGTACGGGACGGCATACCTTAACCTCTCCAGGTCGGAAATTGAAAAGTTGGAGACACTCATCAGGAAAGCCTACAAGACGGCCCTGGGGCCACCGAACTCCACGCCAACGGCCAAGCTCATGGCTCTAGGAGTACATAATACCCCCGAAGAGATGTGGGAAGTACAATGGCTCTCACAACTCAATAGGCTCGCACTTACAACACCCGGCAGAGAACTGCTCGAGAAGATCCATGTTAATCAGCCCTATACAATTGACCAAAGGGAAGAGGTCCCACGCGATGTGAGAAGACGCATCAACGTGTACCCCATTCCGCGGAATATGCATCCCGCATATAACATCGAGAGGAGGATAGCAAGAGGGGAAGCCCTACAGAAGAAATGGGACAAGCAGACTAACACCCTTTACGTGGACGCGGCAGGGCCACAGAATGGAGTCATGACTATTGTAGTCTCAACGCCTGCGGGGTCGATGGTGAACTGCGCCTCGGTGAAAACATCTAACCCCACTTACGCAGAGGAGGCAGCTAGTGCATTAGCTGTAGCATCTAACCCCAACGCCGTTGTGCTCACTGATTCCCAGAACGCCTGTCGCAACTTCAATTACGGATTAATTCATAAGTCAAGGTTGTCATTGCTAACTAAGCACCCACCAAACCAAGCATCAATCATCTGGTTTCCCGGTCACCTGGAACTACCAGGAGGAAACGAAGCCGCTCACAGGCATGCCCGAGCTCTTCTATACCGGGCGTCTCCCCCTGATGACCATGAAGGGTGCCGTGACCTGATAGGTTTAGCAGTGTATGCTGACAATCTCGCGCCATACAGAACAGCCAGAAAGGAGTACCCAACACCACACAAATCCCTCAATAAGTTAGAAGAGAACATCCGTAGGAGACTACAAACCAACACATACCCAACACCAGCTAAATTACACCTGTGGTACCCTACACTATACTCTCCGCAGTGCCCACACTGTGGAGAGGTAGCTAACCTCTACCATATGGTGTGGGCATGCCAATTTAATCCCTTAGTTGACCCCATTCCCAACCCCTCGGAGGAGCAGTGGGAGGCTATTCTGCTCAGCAATGATCCTGACCGTCAGCACTGGCTGGTGGGGAGGGCCAGCGCAGCAGCAGCAGCCAATGGACTACCGGACTAGGCGGCCCACCGACATGTTCTGAGAATACTGAATAAATAAAGATGTTTTCAATCAATCAATTGAATCCGGGAACTCCGGCACAGTAGTCGGGCGTCTTACCACTGCGCCCCCGCGGCGGGGCGAAAAAGCAAGGTAGAGAGCCAGAAATTATCTCTAAATTTATTAATGAAGCCAATATATTTTGCTCCCTACCTTACTGTAAGATATCCCTTAGAGGCAAATGTTGTTGCCAAAGTGTTCAAGTTTGCACATTTGCGACTCTGATTTTCAGTTTGCCTCACTGTCGTGAGGAGTGCTGGAAGGGAAAGACCACTGGCGATGCTCATAACTTTCTAAGTATGGAAAGTGAAAGCCTAGATGGACATTTTGTTAAATTATTTAAGTATTTTATTCAGAGACTATTGCATGAAACTCTAATAGACAAAACCATCAGCCCTACTCTCCCGATTGCAGGAAGAATGCCTCTCCCATTTTTCTCTAATTAACTGTGTCCTGTGCTAGCTGCAGCCACTTGTGTCCTGCGAACTTCCTAACCTCATCCGCCTGCCTGACTTTCCGCCGCCCTTTGCTTTCATTCTTTCCCTTGGCATCCAGATTTTTGTCCTTTTCGACCATAGGCTAACATCTATTCGCACTACAGACTAGATGCCCTGGCTATGAAGCCTCCATAGTACACGCTTCAATCACCACAGCACATGTCTTCCAATATGGTTCCTGGAAATCTGAAAGTTTCTTCATTGACCGTATTTCCAGATTTGTTTCCAAATGGCGATTACAAAGAGCACCATTTCGAGCTGCTGTAGTGTCTTCCGACCTGGTGCGTCGAAACTATATAGTGAACTAGATTAATCTAGCTCACCATTACTCTAGTTCACTACACTGAGACCCATAGTGATGCGGAAAGAAGCTCCGAGCCCACGTGCACGGTGACATGCACAAAGCGGGCGAGCGCATCATTAGCGTGCTACCACCATTGACATTTCATTCTCCTCCTCAGTGACGCTGCTGTCTTTTCCCTCATCCCATCCGGTGGTCTTACGCTAAAGAGAATTATGGGCTCTGTCTCCGGTATCGGTCTAGAGTTCGTTCCTCCACATCAACAGCCAGAGAGGAAGTTCATAACTCTTTAACTTTTAAAGCGTGGTTGCAAGAGCAATGACTTTTGTGCCTTGGGGAGTACGGTAATGTCTACTAATAAGAAACGACGAAACTATTGAGCCTATTTTCTTGGACTGCGGTGACGCAGTTTTCTTCTGAAATGTGCTCTAAAGGACTGTAAAGAAATATTTTCCACTTACCCTCATTTTATCAGGTATCTCCACATTGGAAACAAGCATGTTATTTCTTATGATGTTTAATGGTGTTGGGCCAGCATAGTATATGGAGATGTAAGATGCCTGTACTTCACGCAGATCGTGGACCTACGGTAAGTACGAGAATACTTTAAGAAAGGAATTGCAAGTTATTGGAAATGATCAAACTTACGAGTCCAGCGCCTGACTGGCTGCCGCGCATTGAAACATTGAAATTTAGTCAGATTGCTTTAGTCAAATACGACTGGGGGTTCTTGTGTAAATACTGTATATTATTAGTGCGATATGGAAATGTTGGTGTTGAGTAGTGGTCAGCGCACTCGACTGGGCCGCGGGAAGATGTCGGTTCGAGTTCTAGCGAGCGCATAATTCACATATCTTTTTTATTTTCTATTCACTTCTTTGCGGAACTTTATTCACTTTACTAACGTTTGCCATAACTGCATGCTGTCGACATATTGTAAGGGAAGTCGAAGAACAAGTGGGTAGCGAGGCGCGCTATTTGAAGGTCACAAGCAGGCGGTATGCAGTTCAAATTACACAAACAATTCTAGGAAAAAGCTTAGGCACCGCTTTAGAGTTGACGCGATAGCGTGCGTGTTTTTCTACACAATTTGCGACTCTTGGAGCAATGCCAGTTGATAGCAGCGACACCTTTTCAGTGCAATGTGCTTTGTGCGTTATAGCGCTAAAATTTTCGCGTTTTAACTGCGAAGAAGTGCGAAAACTCTGTTCGGCATGGTTTTGTTTTAAGGTGTGACAATGAGAGACTGGCACATTTTCGCAGTGTTAAACGCCTTCAGTTGGTTTCGTTTTGGGGGGAATAAAAGGCGCAGGATCTATTGTTAAGGCTATGTTCTTACTTACTTGGCTATGTTCGCGAAGGTTAACGTCTGATATGCCGTCACATTAAGATGAGGCTGGCAGTCATGAATGTGTATAGGATGACAAGGGCTATATAAATGACATTTCAATCCTAGTTCTGTCATGTGAGTCATTATGTTTAGCCATGAGTCACAGTCACTTGTCATTAGTCAGTCAGATTGCCGATCCAGTGTGCATGACTGGAGGCCGCCACGCCTCGTGTAAGTGAAGGTCATGATCTTGACTAGTGTCTTCTCATGACTGTCAGAATTGCTGAGTCATGCCACTCCAAGGCTTACTAAAAAGCAGCCAACGCGCATGCTTTCGCATTTGTTCATGCAGATCTCTGCAGTGAACTCAAAGTTTTTTTTTATTCGATGGACACCCGCACTTGCAGTTACGGGACCATACGCCGTCAGTTCGAATCCCTTACACGAACTGGCTTCCAATCTCACCAACGGATAGGTGCTAAGTGAGAAACGAAGTGGTATGAAATGACCTTGGAAGATGCGCTGAGAAGGGCTGCGTTAGAATTTTCAGACGAAATCATGTGCGCATTTTTTGAGGCACGTTTGTAAAGAAGTCAGGCTTTTACGTGAAACGTGTACAGCGCGTTCGGTTGATGAGTGGTCGCCGTCGCCTTAGCCCAATTTAGGAAGCGCGGTGTAGGAGGAAACGGGCACGTTATTTCGAGTCAAAATAGTGATGAAATCGTTCTTTGCGCAGCGTTCAGGGTGCCGTGATACCATATCGCTTCCGATTTAGAATCCATCGTTAGTCAATTTTATGGCTTTTTATGATAGGAACTCGAACAGACGGCATATGTACCTCATATAAATGTAGGTGTCCACACAGAATTGACAAATATTCCACATTACTTTGCCCGAAAACGAAATTAAACAAAAATGGGGGTGGCGAAGCTCGTCTAAGCCCGTTTATACAAGCGAAACCTCTGTTATGGTGTACTGATAAGCCAGGTTCAACTCAGAGATAACAAAGTTTAAAGAGCGGAAGCTCAATTAAGCCAAGCCAGAGACGGGTTGCTGAGTTTTGACTCCTCCATGGGAGTCTGCGAACCTCAAGGACACCATAGCCGAGAAACGAGTTCCACCAAGCGACACCTCTATGGCTGTCTGCGAACATCAAGGGCACTACAGCCATGTGTGCACGACAGGAGAGCGTTTTGGTGCTTGGAGCCTTTTGCTACATATACATAATCTCCTTAGTATAAACATTGAAGCTTTAAATAATCTTTGTAGATATCCAATGGATTTCTTATGCTTGCATATAGTTACAAGTTTCCATTCATTGCAAGCTGTGCATTTTCGCTCGTCTCTTCCGTAGGTACAATGATTACGAGAATGATCCACTGTCGCGCTGCAACTGCACGCCCCCGTACAGCGCTGAGAATGCCATCTCGGCCCGTAGCGACTTGAATCCTCCCGATGGCAAGTACCCATTTGCTGCGCTAGGCCACAGGGGACATGGTTCTACTGACATGAAGGTAAGGGCTTCTATTTACTGGTTCTTTAAACTTTTATTAGGTACAGTAGATTACGAATGAGCATTATAGTGAAAGAGCTTCTGGCGACACTACGTGACGTAGAGTCTTTGTCAATAATTGACAGCAGAGGGGGCCTGTTTTTTAGCAATGTAATGGAGCTCCTTTAGGAGTCATTGTATTTCTTCTCCTTAGAGAAGGAAGGGCAACTATATACCTTATGAGGAGATTAGAAACGCGGGGATTGCATTATGCGCTACATGGCGGGGCCTTCATTTCTGTTGTATTTTTTCCACAAGATATTTTGAAGAATTCAGCGAAATTAAAGGCATATTTCAGTCACTTGTGCCGCTAGAAAACTTTAGAGCAGGTTTACCGCACAGATGTGTTCTTCACGGATTAAATGCACAATACTCTGTTATCAAGGCCAGTTTGCTAATGTTGTCATTTTGGGAAGATGCACACACATTGGAAGGTTAATAATCGGATTAGAAGTAATAACCTTGCATTGTAGTGGTGATGGGACAAGAAGAATAGTTATGCCAGTATTATTTCCAATTAGCGATCGATACGCCTATGCAACAATCAGCTAGTGTATCATCGCCGTTACATTACATTATACAAGATATATTACAAGATACATTATGTCAGAAGATTTGGACAACCCTGCAGTTGCCACAGGATTGGAGGAGGTCAGTTTACATCCCCATTCCAAAGAAAGGCAGTGCCAAAGATTGTTCCAACTACCGCACTATCGCGCTTATTTCGCATGCTAGCAAGGCGATGTTGAAAATCCTCCAAGGTAGGCTGCAGGAGTATGTGGATCGGCAGGTTCCGGACGTGCAAGCTGGATTTCGCAAGGGCAGAGGAACTAGAGACCAAATTGCCAACCTTCGCTGGGTCGTGGAAAAAGCAAGAAAGTTCCAAAAACCCATTTACTTCTGCTTTATTGATTATGCGAAAGCGTTTGACTGCGTAGATCACAGCAGATTGTGGCAAGCTCTCCAAGAGATGGGAGTTCCAATTCACCTTATCTGTCTCCTCAGGAACCTGTATGAAGGGCAAGAGGCCACAGTCAGAACTGGGCATGGTCTTACTGATTGGTTTCTGCTTGAGAAAGGAGTGAGGCAAGGCTGCATACTGTCACCCTGCCTATTTAACCTATATGCAGAGTGCATCATGAGGAAGGCCGGTCCGGACGAGTCTTCAGTTGGAGTGAAGATTGCTGAAAAACGTATCAACAACCTTAGATATGCGGATGATACTACCTAAATGGCTGAAAGTGAAGTAGAACTCAAGAGACTTCTGATACGCGTACAAGAAGAGAGTGAGAAGTTTGGGCTTAAACTGAACATTAAAAAGACAAAGATCATGGCGTCTTTCCCTATCAAGTCCTGGAGCATCAAGGGACAAGAAGTGGAAGCTGTGACAGATTTTCTCTTCTTGGGCTCCAAGATTACCGCGGAAGGAGACTGCAGCCATGAAATTAGGAGGCGCCTGCTTCTGGGAAAGAGAGCCATGGCTAGCCTTGACCGCCTAGTTAAGAGCAGAGACATTACACTGCCAACCAAGATCCGTATAACTCGTGCTATGGTCTTTCCAGTTGTGATGTATGGATGCGAGAGTTGGAGTGTGAAGAAGGCTGACCGCCGAAGAATTGACGCGTTTGAATTGTGGTGCTGGCGGAGACTCTTGAGAGTTCCTTGGACGGCCAGAAGATCAAATCAGTCGATATTGTCGACCATAAACCCTGACTGCTCATTGGAGGGTCAAATTCTAAAGTTAAAGCTCAGCTACTTTGGTCATCTGATGAGAAGAGAGGAGTCGCTGGAGAAAGATTTGATGTTGGGAAAGGTTGAGGGTCGCCGGAGAAGGGGTAGGCAGCGAACGCAATGGTTAGATGGCATCCTCGAGGCGCTGCAGATGAAGTTATGTGATGTTAGGAAGATAGTGAGAAACCGGAAAGCGTGGCGTGACGTGGTCCATAGGGTCACAAAGAGTCGGACATGACTGAACGACTGAACTGAGCTGATTATCGCCGTTCCACTAAAAAAGAAATGATTGCTATAAAAATGTATCTTTTTATCAAATCGGCATTCACTGGAATTTACGTCCCGCAATATGTGCGCCGCTTGTGGCAACTAAATTGTCCACAGGGGCGCAGAGTAAAAAAAAAAAAGATACACTACACGCCATTGTAGGTAATTGAAAAAGAAACGTCATGCCCATTTAAGCCGTTCTTATATATCTTGCTACGTGCAGGAACCTAGCGATGAAAACATTTCTATGCGGTACATATCCCAGTTTGTATTCGTTGTTGTCTTGACTGACTGCAAGTGTTTGCCAGAAGGCGGCGCAGAATTCAAGAGGCGAATATTGAAATCAATATAAGACTCCATCTGCCTTTCAAAAGTGTATGTCTCTCTTAAAATACCGCGTAGAGATATTGCTCTATTGGTGATATCTTTTCGAGAAACGTCTGTAATATATATTGCAGAGAACTGTTCAAACAATTTTACATTTCCAACTGCTTTCAGACAGCGGCACTTACAATTGTGTAATGTCTCCGGATTGGTGTTCAGTTTGCTTCCTTACTTGACCGATCTTGACCATAAGAATTAGGTCTTGATAACAATATCTGACGATCCTCCGAGCGCAGTTAGAAAGACTGATACATTTCCGTCACGCGGGCTGGATATTTTCTTGAATTGCAAGCAGTGACAAAGGATTCATGTGCAGCGGGTATGTTTAGTGCATGTTGGAACAGCAAACGCTGAGGTAGCGTGCATTTTATGAAATTTATGTCGTTTGATGAAACATGGTTCAGTTATCCTGGAAGCACTTAGAATGGTAGACTGCTCAGTAAACTGAATCAACCGAATCAATGACGTATCTTTGCCCACCTAAAGCAGCATTGCAAAAACCGCTTTTGCTGATGCTCAAAGGACCACACTGTTCTTACGAAAAATCGATGAAAGACAATGACTAACTTGTTTCATAATGTAAAAAGCGCTTTGTTAAATAAGCCGCTAAAATACATATCCTGTCAGTAAACGGTTCTACTCTCACAAAAGAGTAAAAATGCACTTGTAATTCATATTGTTATGGGGGAATAGGTTTAATATTTACAGAATATTCGGGGAATGCATGAAAGCTACGTACAGTCTCAGGCACAGTCTCAGCAAAGCTTGTCCCGAACGAGTCTACGCGCCACCACTTCGTTGTCCTCTTTCACAAGCGCCACCGTTCACTTTGTCCTTCTCTTGGACACGCGCAACACTGCGCGGCGCAGCGTGATTGACGTAACAATACAATATAGGAGTGTTCGGCGTATTTTCTACTAATTTTTTGAAAGGAAACTTACGCTTCAGGAATATATTAAGCTATCCTGTGTATACTAGCCTTCATTCTTGTTTTTGTTCCTCATTGCTACCGCGGCTATAGTGTATCCGGTGTGTATTGTTAGTTGGGAGTGCAGTCGCATCCATGTATGTCAACCTTTTTGAAAATAAAGAAATGTAATTTACAGTTACAAACAGCAACCATATCATCGCTTAAGCTTATCAGCAGCTGGGAAAAAGAAATGAAGCTACGCCAGTGCCGGGGCCCCAAGATCAACGTGTCACTGACGGCGTACGTCAAACGCCGCCCACAGTATGTGGCGTGGCTTGAGCACAGCTTTACCATTAAACAGCAATGAACGATGCTTTGAAGGTAGCCACCGCCTTTAAGCCGTTTAATAACGTCCTCAAAACACTTCAGAATCAAAGTAAAATTAAAGGGCCGTTGATCTCTTATCCTTCCTTGGCAACGTGGAAGGTAAAGCAAGAGCTAATTGTTCATCAGCTAAGCTTACTTCAGCGTATCACAAGCCGTGTACTGAATGCCAGCTTTGAGTCCTGGAAATTTCGCGCGGCAAAAAGATACGTCGTACCGGAGGATACATCACCTATATCCGTGCTCCATTACGTGACTAATGCTACTAGTTCAGGGTAGTCCAGCCTGCCAGGGTTTAATCGCAAGAAGTTATCGCAGAAGCGCAGTTAGAAGTCGCGTTACCTGCCAGGGCGCGGTCCACCGTTTGTTCATGAAATGTAATGCTTGGCAGATGTGTGATAAAATCTAAAAATATCGGCATATTGTTCCGTGGTATTTTTAAATGGTATTCAACGTTTTTTGTATTAAGGTTAGGTGATATGAGCAAGCTGATTTGTTTATAATCTGAAACAGAAGTTTTTTTTTTTCTTCTACCTTCGGCGCCTATGCAATTTTTCTGTACGCTCTGTTCTGGGTCTGTCTTCTGTTTCCTACTAGTACAATATAGTCCAGGGCTTAAACGAAAATCGTGAGGCGGTTGAAAAGTGAAATATTTTTCTGGGATATTTTTAATTGATTGGCCTGCAGTAATCTGAAAAATAAAACAAAACAATTGTAGACAGTCTAATTGTAGGGGCAATGAATAAAAGCTGCAAGAGGGTTATACCTGAGTGTACATATCTTAGTTGACACTTCTTCCTGAAGAGGGTCTGCATTCGTATGGAGACCTTATTGATATCCACAGCCTTATTGTCGTATGATCTTATGGGCTTAAGGCCGTTTGACCTTATGGTCTCCATTCTATAACTGAATGAGGCCCCACTGTTCCTCGCATTACTTCTGTTTGTTTGCGCAGTAGCATCTTCATTCTTTTCACTTTTTTTTCTATAATATCTGTCGCGAAGGCTTTCTCACGTGCTTGTAATTAATATTTCATGCTTTGCATTTATTCATTACATTTTTGGGTAAAAATCTTTAAATCTAGGTACACCTGTGGGACCATAGGCCTTCATTCTTCATTTTTCACTCATTTAGCTTTGCCAGTTGCAACTCCATTTGTGCCGACATTGCTTACACAAATGGAAGCAATATCAAATGTTCATTTTATGTGCTAGTCTTGGTCTAGGTATTGAATTTCTTATTTATTGTTCTGTTTCTCTTGATGTCTGCTATCCAACCCCTGAACAGCTGACCAACTTGAGCCTCTTCACGAAGCTGGAGTTCACGGCTGTCGGCGGCCCCACCTGGGGCCAGGTCCCACCCTTCCGCTGGAGCACGTCGGGCCTGAAGGACAAACACGAGGGCCAGCCTGACCTGTGGCAGTTCACGCCCTTTACGCACCACTGGAAATCTGGAGAATACGAAGACTTCTGAGAAGTGCCTAAGCAGTCGGGCCTCACAGAATAAAACAAGAAGAACCCACAAGTCTGTTTTCCGCCTCAGTATTTAGCTTGTCTGTTTTGATAGAAATAAGCTTTGATGTAGTCTTCTTTCGTCACTGATTTCATGATGAATGTGAGTTCATATATGTGAAAACGCCTTGCACCTGGATGTGCCCTGAGAATCGGACACAGGCGGCAGCGCTGTAGGTGCGAAAATCAGATTTGGTGACAATACAAAAAATGATCTTACTTTAAAGTCTCTTTTGGCAAATGCGCTGATGTATTTATCGAAGATGAAAGCTGACTTCAGGTACTCTTTAACAAGCATCTCATTTTTTTTACATTACTACTTTATTCAGAAGTTGGCGATGACAAATCGTAATATTGTGTCTTTCAGCTATTAAAGTTATAGGTTGTTCGTCATTACTTTCTCGCGGCGCAAGTGCTAGTGTAGATATTTTAGTCAAGTTTGAATGTTGTATTAGCTGGAAATTAATGGTTGCCTAGCAACGCAGAACTAACCTTTATCCATTTGCATCATTGCACAGAAGTCTATTCAGGTTGCTGTTAAGATTCTCTCTTAGGGATTCGCTGAGAGGCGAAACTCAACTGAAACCGATCTTTATTTTTTTAAACCGAAATATGTCTCTTACATCTACATTAGCCAATTCTCTAAATACATTCTTTTCAAAATGACGTGTTTAGTAATAGTTGATGACTGCTTCAAACCTGATCACTCTTTATAGGTGTTTGGTGCGCAGAAAACAGTAGTCCTGGCACAGTCGGTGACATGCCTAAATGACTTAGGAAATATTTCCCAGGGGATCAGGTGGCCTATCAGCATAAAATGACCGTAGATGATTTTCGTATATTATAGGATCCGAAGCAAAGTTTATTGTCAGCAGTTAGGTGTCCAGGCATTGCCCAATGACAAAGAAATCAACATCTCTTGTTAGTCAGGTGTCCTGCATGCTCACTTATATTTCAGGCAGTGTGCCAAGAACTGGGAACAATCTGTGGTAGGCGTTGCAGTAGTACCCTACTTTACTACAGTCGTAGAGGGGCAGCCGAAGTTTTTTTTTTTTGGTGTCGCAGGTTCGCTAAAACATGATGAAATGGCGACATTGGTTGCACACCAAAGAACCTCGGGCAACTGCTCAGACAGATGGTCAGTGCTTTGCTTGCTTCCACGCAGAGCTGCAGAAACTCTTGAGGAGCGTACCGCTGCTGCCATGCGGATAAATGCGAAGCGACCTTCAAATCTATACAGAAGCCTTAAAGTTATCAAAGAAAAAAAATATTTTCTCAATAGGAACAGATGCCACAACAGGCGCTCAAAGGTGCCTTGCTTTTATTTCATGTCACCTATAAACCTAGCCATCATGTATGGTAATGTCATGTGAGGAAGGGTGGAGCCGCCAAAAATATTTAGCCACGTTTCCTCTACGTTGAAACGAAGGCGGGCTACTCGTAGTAAAGAAGGCTTCCGCACAAATTTGCACGCGACGGCACCACGCATGAAATAAATGCATAGTAGAGTGTGAGAATGTTAGGCCAGGGGCCAGCGATAATTTGATAAACAGAAAATTGCCAACGATCACGTTACTTCCTAACGCCATGTTTGAGCGCATATAACAAGCTGTTTCAGCTTTTTGGTAGATTTAGGTATGCGTTTCGACTCGGGCGGTGCACATATGGAGATCCGCCGACACCAACCTGGCGCTCTGATTACCGCCGCACAGAGCTGGCATTGGAGGAGGAGCGAAGAGAGCAATTCAGTTATCGGGAAGTCGTGGGAGGCAGCGTGTGGGCCCATAGGAACGTTGCGCGGCGAAGAGATAGCAGCGACGTACTGATGCCACTGACGCCGCTAGCGAGTAAAATCAACGTGGCTCTGCGTTTCGGCTTGGGATGGACGCACCGTGATCCACTGATGTCGAGCCAGCGCTTCGGCAGCCGTAGAACAAAGGAGAACACCGTCGCCGCCACGCAGGGGGGGGGGGGGGGGGTACACGCAAAGGCGATACCGGTGGGTGAAGAAGCGCGCGCAGCAGTCTGAGAACACGCGCCGTCGGTGCCACGGAGGAAGAGGAGGAGGGGGAGGTTACAAGCAGGGGCGAACGGCGGTGGCAGGAGGGCGCGTAGCAACCGGATAATAAAAACTACGGCGGAGGGGGGGGGGGGGGGGTTACTCACAGCGGCGAATGGCGCGGTGCTGGTTACGAAGGACAATGGCGACGCCGATGGCAACGACGTCGCAAAACGCAAGAACGGGCGCCAAAAAGCTCTATGCTCTAAAACATTTGAAACACCTGTCTGAATTCTTGAGGATAATATTTGAAAGTTTTTTTTATTGTCAGTGCCCTGATTATTCAGCCTTGTTCATCATCAAACACACAGCAGACGTTCAAGCATAGCGTTTAAAACCGCGTATACAATGAAGAGATTCAGCGTTGCACATGACAAACACACTGACCATCAACAAAGCCCATTCCTCCCAACGCGGCGTTATATTACACCCTATGTTCAACCCTATTCGATAGTTTGGGACAAGGAGAGTGCTAAAAGAGAGTTGCGAAAGAGTGAGTTCTGTGCCCACCATGCTGTGTGACATCGTTCAGTGGGCAACGTTCCCGAACTTCAATAAAAATTGGCAATTGGCTCGTCGACGTCAAACGTCGCTCTACATGCGCCGATTAATCGGTAATAACACGTGCGTTGATTCAGCCGGAAAAGCTCTCCATGTGATTTCTACGCTGCCCAAAAAGGAGGTAATGCGCTGTAGGTTTCAGTATCGAATGGAAACAGAAGTGTAAAGCAACATTATACTATCTGTCATATTAGACGAATAATGGCTAGCGAGATTACCTATGCTTAGTTTAGAGAGAAATATTTTGAATTTACGTGTATGGAAACTCACAACACTCATACGTACTGCTGTGTAGTACTTATTCTTTGTCTAGAAACTGTATCTGTGAGGAGGCTTTGGGGTATATCTGAACTATAACAAACTCCTAACATGGCCCCCACCAAGGTCGATATGCCGCCGATGACATCATCATCATCATCATCATCATCATCATCATCATCAGCAGCAGCAGCAGCAGCAGCAGCAGCAGCAGCAGCAGCAGCAGCAGCAGCAGCAGCAGCAGCAGCAGCAGCAGCAGCAGCAGCCCTGCAAACTTCTTAACCTCATCAATCCACCTAACTTTCTGCCGTCCCCTGCTACGCTTTCCTTTCCTTGGAATCCAGTTTGTATAGCGACCATAGGTTATCCTCTCTTGGCACTACATGTCCGGCCCATGCCCATTTCTTCTTCTTAATTTCCACTAGAATGTCAGTAACTTGAGCTATTTTTCTGACCCACTCTGTGCGCTTCTTATCTCTTAATTTTACGCCTACCATTTTTCGTTCCATAGCCCTCTGCGTGGTCCTCAACTTAAGCAGAACCGTTTTCGTAAGCCTCCACGTTTCAGCCCCATAGGTGATTGCAGGTATGATGCAACTGTTGTATACTTTCCTTTTGAGTGATACCGATAAGCTGCTAGTCATAATCTGCGAGTGCTTGCCAAATGCACTCCATCCCAATCTTATTCTTCTTGTTATTTCCTTTTCATGGTCCGGATCTGCGGTTACTACCTGTCCTAAGTAGACACATTCGCCTACTACTTCCAGTGCTTCGCTACCTAACGTAAACTGCTGTTCCTTCCCGAGGCTGTTGAACATTGCCTTAGTCTTCTGCATATTGATTTTCAAGCCTACCTTTCTACT
Source organism: Amblyomma maculatum (assembly GCF_055883805.1). Taxonomy (NCBI): domain Eukaryota; kingdom Metazoa; phylum Arthropoda; class Arachnida; order Ixodida; family Ixodidae; genus Amblyomma; species Amblyomma maculatum. Next base: position 80,289,497 of record NC_139348.1, read on the forward strand.
TTTCCTGTCTAGGTCATCAATCATTATTTGCAGTTCATCCCCCGAGTTGCTTAGCAAAGCAATGTCATCAGCAAATCGCAGATTACTGAGGTATTCTGCATCTACCCTTATCCCTAACCGCTCCCATTCCAAGTCTCTGAATACTTCTTCTAAACAAGCTGTGAATAGTACTGGGGAGATTGTGTCTCCTTGCCTAACATCTTTCTTTATGGGAATTTTGTTACCTTTTTATGCAGAACTATAGTGGCTGTGCAGCCACTATATATAGCCACTAACATATACATTTCTCAATGCTTTCACCCACTGAGGAGTAAACACATGCGGGGGGCACTATTTAAGGTTTAGCACAGGGGAGATGTACTAGCATCGAAGCACGACCATTTGCTTGTCGCCGGCTTGGTATGCGCACTGACAGGTGTGCAAAATGTGGTCACTGCGCACACGCGTAGATCACCAGGATATACGCCGAGGCCAGTTTATTTCTGGATCTCCGCTGAGCGAAAGGTCTTTATTAAGCAGTTGCGGAGAAGACCACAAGTTTCAACATAACTTACTCCCTTGCAAGACGAAACGACGGATGCCACCTCGCTGCAGACATCGTTACTATTGCGGTAATTAGATGACAGAAAAGCGCAAAACACCTCACGCTGATGCGAACGGGATCTTACTACGCCGATGAAATTGTTTTCGCAGACTGGTACAGCCTCTAAAACTATAACAAACGAAAAATATTGACGCTGCTGGCAGTTATCGTACAAGTGGCGGCTCATTTTTTTTTAGCGCCGACTAAAGCTCCGTGTTTCCGCACCACGGCATTATTGTACACTTCTTTCATAGCTAGGAATCACGGACCAAGCTACCATCAGTTCAGTTTAGTCGTTCAGTCGTGTCCGACTCTTCGTGACCCTATGGACCATGTCACGCCACGCTTTCCGGTCTCTCACTATCTTCCTAACATCACATAACTTCATCTGCAGTGCCTCGAGGATGCCATCTAACCAACGCGTTCGCTGCCTACCCCTTTTCCGGCGACCCTCAACCTTTGCCAACATCAAATCTTTCTCCAGCGACTCCTCTCTTCTCATCAGATGACCAAAGTAGCTGAGCTTTAACTTTAAAATTTGACCCTCCAATGAGCAGTCAGGGTTTATGGTCGACAATATCGACTGATTTGATCTTCTGGCAGTCCAAGGAACTCTCGAGAGTCTTCGCCAGCACCACTATTCAAACGCGTCAATTCTTCGCCGGTCAGCCTTTTTCACAGTCCAACTCTCGCATCCATACATCACAACTGGAAAGACCATAGCACGAGTTATACGGATCTTGGTTGGCAGACTAATGTCTCTGCTCTTTACTAGGCGGTCAAGGCTAACCATTGCTCTCTTTCCCAGAAGCAGGCGTCTCCTAATTTCATGGCTGCAGTCTCCTTCCGAGGTAATCTTGGAGCCCAAGAACAGAAAATCTGTCACAGCTTCCACTTCTTGTCCATTGATGCTCCAGGACTTGATAGGGCAAGACGCCATCATCTTTGTCTTTTTAATGTTCAGTTTAAGCCCAAACTTCTCACTCTCTTTTTGTACGCGGATCAGAAGTCTCTTGAGTTCCACTTCACTTTCTGCCATTAAAGTGGTATCATCTGCATATCTAAGGTTGTTGATACCATACCACCAGGTTTATTTTGGAATTATTTTTGAATCAAAATGTACCAACCAGCCCAAACAAAAATTTTACCTGTCACCATACCATAGGCCGACCTCTCCACCTTTACTTCCATTAATGTGCTTTTTCTCTCTCCTTCGAGCTCTTCGTCGATGCATGTGTGAAGTGCCGCAATAAGCAACGGAGGTTTGTTCCTTCTTGGCGGAAATGCTGTTTGAAAACGAGCTCTTGATTTACTGACGTTCTGATTTCAGTAGTCAGTTGTTTCTTTGCAAAAAGAACATGATGTACCCAGTGGTGCTGACGGAAATGTGCAATGCCAATTTGATTGTCGTTTGATGCTTCGAGTTGAATCTCTGTTTCTTTAGCAATCATAAGTGTCGGCAGAAAACTGCGCATTCCCACAGCGTAACTCACTGATACGAAGGTACTGACTTTACGTTACGTCACCTATTTCAATAGGTCATTTGGTGCTACAAGGTATGATTCTCCGAGGTTCAAAATTTGTTAAGTGGATCTACTGGTTTACAATAGCCGAAATTGGACTTAGTAGGCAACTCAAAGTTTTGTTGATTGATTTGTTAATATGTGCCTATAGTAGACTCATTTTCAGCAGTCGCTCTCATGCGCAGCTTTGTGACGCAGGCTTCAACATTAAGCTGTAGCATAACGGCATCATTCTTGTCCAGCTCTCGTATAGGATGGCACAATATTATAAAAAAGGATGTTTAATTATGTATACAGAAAATTTGTGTACACTTTCTTTTTCCTCATTATCATTGCAAACTTTAACCCTTATCGCCCTCATTATCAGCATTGTTATAATAATTATCGTCAGGCTGATTATACCCACTGCAGGGTGACAGCCTCTCCCATATTACTCCAATTTACCCTGTCCTGTGCAAGCTGCCTCCGTTTCACCCCTGCTTCTTAAATTGATCCGCCTACTTTATTTCCTGCCCCCCTCCCCTCCCCCTTTCTGCATTTTCCTTAACTCGGTACCGAATTTGTTACCATAAGGGACCACTGGCTATCCTCTCTTTGCACTAGATACCCTATTCACACCCGTTTTGTCTTGAGTTTCACTAGACCCTAATTATTCGAGTTATTTCTCTGACCTACCCTGCACGCTTCGTATCTGTTAACGTTAATCTACCATTTTTCATTTCTTCCTCTCCGCGTTGTGGTCAGTTTAGAAACAACTATTTCGTTACTCGTCACATTTCAGCATCATAGAGGAGGAGCGGTAAGATGCAGCGGATAAATAGGTTACTCTTGAGTGATGCCACATGATTGTAGTTCTGCAATAATATATACTCTGATTACTAAAAAAAAAGACTTCAAGGCGCTAAAACGTTATGACTAGGTATTGATGCGACCCTTGTGTAATAATAACTTTACTTCGGTCATGTTTATTTTTTGTATTTAGAATCATGCTAACCTACAAGTATGGTTGTGATATGAAGTGGGGGGGAACAAAAATGTTTTCAATATGTTAGTTGCAAAAGCTCTCAGGGGCGCTAACATTGGTACCATGCATCGGAAATATTGAACAGCAAGATCAGGATTCGTATTCTAGTTCAATCGGCTCCTGTGTCTTAACGTGACGGGAGTAGCTGTGCTGCACAGTGCATGATCAGCCAGGTTGACAGGCTCTCGCCCTATGCGATAACGATGCGGCTTTTTCAGGAGGTGATGCTCCCCTAGAAAACGCCGTTCTTCGTTTTGACATTCGTAATATAATATAGCTTTGCACAAAAAAATAACACACGAGAAGACAATGACAGAAAGCGCATTTTTCATGAACGCTTGAGATTCTGCCGCATCTATATCTGGCGTGTATACGTAAACCAAAATATTCGCCTGTTTCCTTGCGGTTTCTGAAATGATTTATAGAAGCGACATGTTTCTTGATACATAATTTTATTGTAGTGTGCAGCAATCTGCTCAAAACAGCAACGTGTCTGGTGGCAGCATTCCTGGAATATGATGCGGCGTAGCACTTATTTGAAGAGATACAGCTCGAAACGTTTCCTATGAATAATGTTATAGCTTAGGGGCACAAGCAGCACTGTTCCACAACCTGCTTTCTTACCGTGTACCTATAATTCTTGAGTCGAAGGAAAATTTTATATCAACAGTTCACATGTCCTTCAAATGCCTGCGAAAACAAAAATGTCATTCAGTTCAGTGAGAAAACAAGGCAGTGAGATCGTGAAATCATATCAAATATTTTCGTTAATATGTTTATTTTGCATCCACCTTCCATGTCGACCAAAACATATTTGGCTTTGCCATCAAACAAAGTAACTAATCGGTTTGATTGAGACTCCTTTATAACTACTCTCCAAAAAATTAAAATATTGCTCACATGTACTATATCATTTACTTACTTTTTTGGGTCTATATGTTTTCTTTATTGCCAGTATATTGTGCCTTTAATAGTGTGTTACTTGGCCACTCGTCTTGACTAATGCTTTTGCTTGAGTTTTCTATTTGACGGAAAGAGATCTTAGTGATCAGTATTTCTTCCGTGTGTGTACAGTTCATGCGCATTCCGCATCATTTCGACAATCTAAGAAGTCACGCCTTGATAGGAAGCACAGTCGCGATCAAAAATACGCGGTCCGAAGCTTCGGCAGGCGGAGCTTTGGACCGCCCGTGCATTTTATTTTCCTTCTTCCTACAGCCACAACAACAACAACAACGTCATAGTCAGTCATCTCTGCGATTATCATCAGAGCTGTCACTCTCACTAACTACCCTATTGCAAAAACCAGCGTCTCCAGTGCGAAAGCAGTAAGATTTTCGCGCTGGTTTTGCACTGGATCTGCTGGGCACGCTGGAGGTCTGCGATATTCACTGGAGCAGTAAAGGGAAGACACTGGCTGCACTGGTGCGATGGGAGAAAAACGCTGGAATTAGACTTTTGACGCTGGGTGTGTCGCTGGCATCCGCGATGCACTGGGAGAAGCGCTGTATGTGCGCTGGGGCCGCACTGCTTCCAGTGCCCCAGTATAGCCAGTGCGGCCTGCGCCGTCAGCCGGAGTAGCATCCCTCAGGGGCCAACAGGGCAACAGCGTACTTTCAATCGACCATCGGGGGGCATATGAAAAACATGGTTCAAGCAAGCACTTTTTGCTGCGAAGTCGTTGCGCATTTGTAAGAAAACAAAGGCAGTATCTTTTTTCTAGAGTTTCCATGTCTCCATAGTTCGTTTCGAGCGTTTCGAGAGAGACAACGACCGCCGCGCCTCGATCTCATGACACACCTGCAATTAACGCGCAACTAAAGCTGGGATTGAATAATGTGGGCTACCATGCATAACCAACTTCACAGCTGATCTTAAGGGCACTCTAACACAATGATTACTGCCAAAATGTTCAATACGGGCTCAATCGCAGACGAGCGTAGCCTGCACCACGGCCCAGTATATAACAGCAGAAAGAAAAACTAAAACCAGGAAGAGAGCAGTTTACCGAGCGATGGGCCCATGAGAGAAAAAACAACAACATACAGCGCTTGTAATACATAATATTTGGCGTGTTTCTCAAGCTTTTGCGCTCCTTCTTACTCTGCGTATTAAGCAGCCGAGCCCTAGGTCATCGCAACGCTTCCCGCAATGTTTACGTACAAATAAGGTTTAGTTACACGCAATTAGGGTCATCGCTGCGGCGCTTGCCGGTATTGAAGCTCGGTCGCACTTTTTTCCTTGAAGGCTTCTACTAAAGCTCCGTGTTCAGCGAAAATTACTCCCACGATAGCAGAGCACCACAGCACCACCCAAGAGCCTGCCCCGCCGGGGTGGTGCAGTGGTAAGACGCCCGACTACTGTGCCGGAGTTCCCGGGATCGAATCCCGGCCTCGGCGGCTGCGTTTTGATGGAGGCGAAACGAAGTGGCGTCCGTGTGCTGTGCGATGTCAGCGCACGTTAAAGATCCCCAGGTGGTCGAAATTACTCCGTAGCCCTCCACTACGGCCCCCCTTTCTCTCTATCCACTTTCACTCCCACCTTTATCCCTTCCCTTACGGCGCGGTTCAGGTGTCCACAGAGCAAGTGTGACAGATACTGCGCCTTTCCCTTCCCATGAACCAACCAACCAACCAACCACCCAAGAGCCGGCGTTGATAAAATTGACAGCGATGTCAAACTCCACATGTTAAAATGATTCCAGTGCACAAAATAGGGTGCATAGGCACCCAGAACATTATTTGCAAGTCGTGAGAGCAGACAGCAAGCTAAAATGATCAAGAAGCTGCAATTGTTAGAGCGGTAGCAATGGCCTTTAGACTGCGAAACGTGGTCTTCAACCTTATAAATGGGGGTCATGACATAAAATACAGAAATGTTTCAAGAAAAGTCAGTTCTCGGCTATGTTCTTTCTATGTTCTTTTGGGACTTCCCAAAAACTTCAGCTCTTCATAAGCAAAATAGCATTTTTCGGCTTTCAGAGTGAGGCCCGACGTTTGGATGGCGTCTAGTACTGCGTCTAGGCGAGGGAGGTGCTCCTCGAAATTCGGGGCAAACACAATTACGTCGTCCAAGTATACAAGACATGTCGTCCACTTCAGTACTCCAAGAACGCTGTCCATGAGTCTCTGAAAGGTTGCGGGCGCGGAGCAAAGGCCGAAGGGCATGACTTGGAATTCGTATAGCCCGTCAGGTGTAATGAAAGCAGTCATTTCGCGGTCCCTTTCATCGACCTCTATCTGCCAGTATCCAGACTTGAGATCCATAGAGGAGAAGTATCTTGTGTTGCACAGACGATCTAAGGCGTCATCTATTCTGGACAAAGGGTAAACATCTTTTTTCGTAACGTTGTTCAGTCGGCGATAGTCTACGCAGAAACGAAGTGTGCCATCTTTTTTCTTCACAAGTACCACAGGTGCAGCCCAGGGGCTGCGGGAAGGGCGAATGACATCGTTATCGAGCATTTCCTTCACTTGGTCTCGGATGGCAGTACGTTCTTTAGGGGAAACTCGATAAGGCGACTGGCGGAGTGGTCGAACAGTTTCGTCTGTAATGACGCGGTGCTTTGCAAGGTGGGTTCGACCGACGCGTGATGATTTGGCAAATGCATTAGAGTAGCGACGGAGGAGGTGCCGTAGTTTCTCTCGATACTTTCGAGGTAAGGCCGGGTTTATATCGTACAGAGGTTCAGTGTTGTCGGAGGGTTCTGTTGCTGAAGCGCTGGTGAAATTGCATTCATAACTAGTGTCAGTTATGGCGTCGAGATATGCGACAGTTGTCCCTCTGTTCAGATGTTGATGTTCATTGCTGAAGTTCGTGAGAAGAACATCAACTTTGCCATTTTCAACAAAAACAACTGCCCTGGCAACGGCGATGCCTCTTTCAATAAGCAGTTTCTGTTTTGTCTCGACGACGCCTTCTGTATCTTGGATTGGGAGGGAACCCACGGAGACCATAATGCTTGAACGTGGGGGCACACTAACATGGTCATCAATAATGTGGAGTGCAGCGGGGAGCAGGCTGTTGGATTCGATAGCATTCTCAACTGAAAATCTCACAGACTTATTCTGCAGATCGATAATGGCGCCATTTTCGGTTAAAAAGTCCATACCGAGGATGACGTCACGGGAACACTGAGCCAATACGATGAACGTCGCCAGAAAAGTTTGCCCTTGTACAGTGATCCTCGACGTGCACACTCCCGTGGGCATAATTAAATGTCCGCCAGCTGTGCGTATTTGCGGGCCACCCCATGATGTTGTGACCTTTCTGAGAGCTTTGGCGAAGTGTGCGCTTAGAATTGAATAATCAGCGCCAGTGTCGACTAGAGCACTGACGTCTACGCCATCAACGGAGATCTGCAGGTCGGCAGTTTGTTGTGTCGGGCGGCGACAGCTTCGTGGGGTTCGGTCTCGACTTCGATGCTCTGAAGGAGTGGTGGGGCGACTGTCGGCGTCGTGGTTACGTTGAGGATCAGCGGAATTTCGTAGCGGCGTCGATTCTGCTGGTGGCCGTATGTAACGAACTGTAGTTTGCAGTGAAGAACTGTCGTGGGTCTGTGGAGGATCTTGAAATTTTCGCACTGTAGCAGCCGCACCTCCAGAGGCTGCTGCATCTAGTTTCCCCTATGGGGACTTTGGAGTTGCTCCTGGCGTCCAGGAGAGCTGTAACGGCGAGGCCACGGCGATCGGAGGCGGCTTGGGCCTGTGTTGGAACGCGAAATGTATTCTGCGATTTCGCGTGGCTGCTGACCAGGCAACGGACGACGGGCATCAAAAGAAAACCCACGGAGGCCGAGTTCCCTGTAGGGGCAGCGGCGACACAGGTGTCCAGCTTCGCCGCAATGGTAGCACAACGGTTGGTGATCGGGCGTTCGCCAGATATCGGTCCTTCGGCGGCGTACGCTCGGCCGTGAAGACACATGGGCGACCGGTGCGCGAGGCTCGTAGGATGCTGTCGAAGGCGGCAGGTAGCGGCTGGTGACCGCGGCGTAGCTCAGGGTCTGGGGCAGCGGTGTAGCTACGACGGGTTCAGGCGCGGCGACGGGTGCGGGCCCAGTGACGGGTGCGTGCACGGTGACGGGTGCGGGAACACCCAGCGCCTGTTGTACTTCCTCACGGATGATATCGGAAACTGTGGCAACCTGTGGCTGTGGAGGAATCCGCAGGTATTTGGCCACCTCTTCCCGGACTATCGCCCGGATCGTATCACGCAGCGATTCTGACGAAAACTGTACGGCTTCACCTGCACTCGCGGCGTTCATAGACACTGTAGTGCGCTGGTATTGCCGGGCGCGCATGTCAAGTGCCTTCTCGATGGTAGACGCCTCACTTATGAATTCGGCGACAGTTGTTGGTGGACTTCGCACCAGGCCTGCAAATAACTGCTCTTTAACACCTTGCATCAAAAAGCGCACTTTTTTCTCTTCCGAAATGGTTGGGTCCGCGCGTCGAAAGAGTCGCTTCATCTCTTCGGCGTAGGCCGTAACAGTTTCATTCGGATGTTGTATACGGCTATTTAAAAGCAATTGCGCTTTTTCCTTGCGAAGCGTGTTGGTAAACATACACAAGAATTCTGCCTTGAATGTATCCCACGTTCGGAGTCCGGCTTCTTGATTTTCGAACCATGTCCTCGCAGAATCCTCCAGTGCGAAGTAGACATGGCGAAGCTTCGAGTCAGCGTTCCAGGCGTTGACGGCAGCCACCCGGTCGAACTGCTCCAGCCAGTCTTCAGCATCCTCATGCGGCAGGCCGTGGAAATGTGGTGGATCCCGCTGGTGGTTGAGCAGGACAGGAGTTGTCAATACCGGGGGATTCATCGCGCTGAGAGAAACGCTCTTTGTTGGTCTGTGGTCAGGGAGAGGACCACACTCGGGAGGCAGACCTTGCAGTCGGCGGCTGCTCTGGTGTACTGGGGTCTCCACCTTAGGGGTGCGTCCTGGGCTTGTAGGGGGCGTCCGGCTCATGAAAATCGTACCCCGCACCTCCACCAGATGTCGCGTAAACAGCGACCTTTACAGTTGCGTCCGAGGTCCAAGACGTGGCAAAGGTTCTACGAACAGCGTCAGAGTTCAGGCTCGAGGTTAGCACACTTCTTCCTCTCACACTTCTGCGCTTCTTTGTCGTCAACGCATGCTACAATACTACAAAGAACTCTTAAAAAGGACATTGAAATTACGCCTTATACAATTAGATTTTTGCCTCCTGACAAAAACTCTGTCGTGCCTTACGATCTATTTGTGTCGATGGGACTGTTCAGCCTTTGGAAAAGCCGCATGAACGACAGGCATGCAGAGCCACAAGATCGTCCAAATCCGTGTTTCGGGAGCAATGTGCTTTGGTGAGAAGTGTATATGCTGCACGTGAAGAACCTCCAAACTGGATGCCGTATCTAGACGCATGTGTTTGTCTCCCAGACTTTTGATGATCTGATGATTGTGCATTGTCGGACTGAGGATTTGACGGGCTCATATTAAGCAGCCCGGTAACTTTAGACATGGACATGTTTAAGTAAGTGGAGTTGTTCCTTTTTACGGAAGTTTTTCCATGCAATAAAGAAAAAAAAATTCTCGGCGTGGCCGCGTGGTTAGCGTGCTGAGCTAGTGATTGATAAGTACCTAGGGACGTAGTTCGAGGCACGCTTGGTGCACTAAATTTTTTTTTGTTTTTTTAACTTTTTTTATGTACCTAACTTGTTTCGTTACTTTTTACTTTTTCATTTTTCTCCCACGCCTTTTTTTTTCTCCGGGCGAACAGCGCCGCCAGTGCGGAGCGTCCCAGTATGCCGCGTCCCAGTGCGCCCAGTTTCCAGCGTCATACTGCGACCATAATCAGGTATGGCGCTGGAGCGCTGGCACCCAGTGGCACTGGTTTTTGCAATAGGGTACCAAAAGCTAACGTTATCGATTACTATCTACCGCTAACTAGCAGGGATGGTATCAATGGCAAAGGCGCTGATATGACGCTAGACGTTTCTGACATGCCTGGCGTGTCTGTCAGGATGATTGACAGCTATAGTGGGACAGGACGCCATACGTCGGACACCGCATGATGCAATAAAGGCTTTCACCTTAAAGATAATGGTTTGGTTTGATTTGTGGGGTTTAACGTCCCAAAGCGACTAAGGCTATGAGAGACGCTGTAGTGGAGGACTCCGGAAATTTCGACCACCTGATACCATACCATGATACCATAGGATACAGCATCAAGGAAAGGTGCGCATGACTTTGTCGGCGCTGTAAACGAGGAGCTAGTTGGCATATCGGAAAAATAATGGTACCATAGCACAGAGCGTCACGGAAACGTATGCGAGGGATAAAATGGTTGACGTGGTTTAATTAGTTAATTATTTAGAGCCAATAACAGTAATATTCGATTCATAAAAAAGAAAGGCGCAATGTTTGTCGCACCTGCTCTGTGGACACCTTAACCGCGCAGTAAAAAAGGAAAGAAAATGGGAGTGAGAGTGGAAAGAGTGAAAGGGGTGTCGTAGTGGAGTGGTCTTTCGTAAGTTTGACCACCTGGAGATCTTTAACGTGCACTGACATCTCACAGCACATGGTCGCCTCTTCGGTGGTGGTGGTACAAACTTTATTCATTGAAGGCCAAAAAATTAAAAAAAAAAGTAAAATTATGTTGCCGCCGTTCCGTGGGTGGCCTTCCGGCTGCTGGTCGTGGCCTCCAGGTCACGCCTGGCGGCGACTTCCGCTGCCCAGGTCGTAAGCCGCTGTTGAATATGCGGCTCCGAGCTGGCCAAAGCAGCCTCCCACAGCTGCGGGCTGTTTATTTGCCAGGAGACGGGGGGAAAGTGCGCCGGACAAGAGTAAAGAATATGAGCATAGTCTGCTCGGGGAGAGCTGCAAAGCGTGCATTGGGGCGAGAAGGCACCAGGGTGAATAAGGGCAAGGCGTGCAGGGGAGAGGAAAGTGTGGGCCTGTAAATGGCGCCACGTATTCTGTTCGATTTTAGATAGGGACTTGTGAGGGGGAGGGAGGGATAATCGGGAGTTGCGGTAGTGGAGGGTGATGTCATGGAAGGTGAGGAGGGAGTCACGCGTGTCCATCCCGGGGTGGAGGGGGCCAGCTCGGTCGGTCATTTCGCAAGCGATAGAATTTGCCGCCTCATTTCCAGGGTGCCCCGCGTGAGCCGGAACCCAAAATAGTTGGATAGATCGGGAAGGGGGGGAGGAGTGCTTAAGGATATTGAGCGCAGAGGAAGAGATTCTACCCTTTGCAAAGTTGCGGACTGCGGTCTTAGAGTCGCTAAATATGAAAATGGCTGGTGTGCTGGCAATGGCGAGGGCGATGGCTGCTTCCTCTGCGGCAGTGGAAGTGAGAGCATGGATAGTGGCGACGGAGAGGGGGGCTCGTGTATTAGAGACAGTGGCCAGGGCATAGGCGGGATGCGAGAGGTAGGGTGCCGCATCAACATACACGGCGTCAGACCGTGTACCGTACTGGCACCAGAGGGTGGAGGCGCGGGCAGATCGGCGAGCGGCATGATGCTCAGGGTGCATGTTCTTGGGAAGGGGCTTGACAGTGAGCATGGAGAAGAGGGAGCTGGGCAAGGGATGGGTGACAGAGATAGGGGAGACAGGGGTCAAGCGAAGGGAAGTAAGAAGGGCTCTACCAGGGGTGGTGCGAGATAAACGATCGAGTTGTGCCACGCGATGGGCATCCACAAGTTCTGAAAGAGTATTGTGGACGCCCATCGCCAGTAGACGAGAAGTGGGGGTGGAAGTGGGAAGCCCGAGAGCCGACTTATAAGTTTGGCGGATGAGACAGTTGACCTTGTCTTCCTCGGTACGAGACAGAAAGAGGTAGGGGAGGGAGTAGACGAGGCGGCTTAGCACAAAGGCCTGAACAAGACGACGGAGGTCGTGCTCGCGCATGCCGTAGTGTCGGTTAGCAACCCGTCGGATCAGCCGTACCGTCTGCTGGACGGTGGTAGTAAGGCGGGAAAGGACAGTAGTGTGTTTGCCATTGGATTGCAGAAAGAGACCGAGAATACGGATGCAAGAGACAGAAGGGATGGGATGTCCGTCGATAGTGACGTTAAGGTTAGGAGATGAGGTTGGAGCTATGCCTCGAGCCAGGAGGAGCAGGAGCTCCGACTTGGACGGGGAACAAGCTAGCCCGACCGTGCGAGCATAATCGGCGACCGTTTTAGCGCCTGCCTGGAGAGCGGCTTCCATCTCACCAAGATTGCCGGTAGTCACCCAGAGGGTGATATCATCAGCGTAGAAAGCATGGGAGAGGTTAGGAATGCTAGCTAGAGCACGTGCCATCGGAAAAAGGGTGATGTTGAAGAGAAGGGGAGAGAGAACAGAACCCTGGGGGGTACCTCGATTTCCAAGAGGGAAAGTAGGAGAGGAGAGGGCGCCGAATGAGATCTCAGCCGTGCGATGGGCAAGAAAAGCCTTGATGTAACTATGGATTCGGGAGCCCACGTTAAGGGTAGAAAGGGCGTCTAGGATGGCAGTATGGAAGACATTATCAAATGCTTTTGTCAAGTCCAGTGCCATGATCGCGCGAGTGCGCTTGGCGTGAAGAGGGTGAAGGACCTCTTCGGAGAGCTGGAGCATGACATCCTGTGTAGAGAGGGATGGGCGAAAGCCGAACATCGAATCGGGGAAGAGATGGTTGTCCTCGAGGAAGCTCTGTAAGCGGTCTAGAACGACGTGCTCAAAGAGCTTACCGAGACAAGAGGTGAGGGAAATAGGACGGAGATTTTGAATGTCTATGGGTTTGCCGGGCTTGGGGATGAAGGTCACCTTAGCGTGGGTCCACTCAGAAGGCAGGGTGCCTTCGTGCCAATGTTTGTTAAAGAGGTCCGTAATGGCCTCTAGGGATGATGTGTCCAGGTTACGGAGGGCCTTATTAGAAATTTGGTCTGCTCCTGGTGCGGAAGTGGTGCGGAGCTTATGTAGCGCCGCACAAACCTCCCCCAAAGTTATATCTGCGTCAAGCGCAGAATTAATGGTGCCGAAGTAAGAAGGGAGGGGGGACGGAGGGGAAGTGCAAAGATAGCGATCTCGGAGTGCAAGAAGGAAATCGGAATCGGATAGCGGTGAGGATTGCAGGAGGCGCGTCACATCCCTGCGTTGCGTGGCCTTGACATGCGACGGGTCAAGGAGGGCACGTAGGAGCGCCCACGTATCCCTCAGCCCGAGATTACCGGCCATGCGGTCGCATGTCTGGCCCCACTGCTGCCTGGTGAGGTATGAGCAGTGCTCCTCAATTTCCATACCCAGGCGGGCAAGGCGGAGGCGTAGTGAGCGATTGTGTTTTTGTGAAAGCCAGCGGCGGTGCAGGGAATGATGCGCCTCCCATAGGTGAAGGAGGCGGCTGTCAGCCGTGGAGGAGTGAGGAGGGGTAGGGACGGTAGAGGTGGCGGATGAAACATCTTTGAGCAAGGTGGCAGTCCATTGAGAAAGGTCTGAGATGGAGGTGGGGGCATGTTGCCGTGAGTGGCGGAACCGATCCCAATCGACTACCTGGCTCAGACGCTGGCGGGAGGATAGGCTAGGAAGAGAGAAAGAGATGGACAGGATATAGTGGTCGCTGCCGAGAAAGACCCAGGTGTTCGTCCACGCTGCATCCACGACGTTTTTGCAGATGGAAAGGTCCGGATTAGTGTTGCGTTGGACGCTGGAGCCGATGCGGGTTGGGTCAGAAAAATCATTAAGGACGGATAACTGTTCGTTCTGGATGAATGTCCACAGCGCGAGACCTTTCCTACTGTTCCCGGGATAACCCCAGCTGACGTGATGTGCATTGAAATCCCCAAGAATGAGGAGCGCGTTGCGATGTGCGCGAGAAAGGGCTTTGCGTAGAAGGAGGAGGAGAGGAGCTGAAGGTGTGCGAGGAGGGCTGTAGACATTAAGAACAAAGAGACTGGCATCCTGTCGCCGCCGGGGGAGGAGTTCTAGGAAAAGGTGCGTGCACTCTGGAACGTCGAGAGGATGCTCTATCGCCGTGTAGTTGCGGTGAACCAGAGTGGCAATGTTCGGGGGGGATGAGGAAGAAGGATGGAAAGCAGTGAAGTCGCGCAGCTTAACTGGGGAGAAAGTTTCTTGGAGAGCGATTAAAGCGGGGAGCTCGGAGGGAGGGATGTTCTGGAGGTGGAGCTGCAGCGCGTTCCGCTTTCCGCGGAAACCACGGCAGTTCCACTGCCAGAAATTAAGGCGTGAGGGGTGTCTGGCCATCACGAGGCCTGGGTGCCCCTGCTGGTGCAGGGGGATTGGGAGATGAGGAGGAGGGGAGGAGGGATGACACCATTAGGGTCGTCTGGGCAAGTTCGGCTTCGTGGGCACTCTGGCGGGCCTCAATTCTGGCTACGCGTTCGTTAATTTGTTCCATCCATTTCTGCGTGTCGGTACGCAGCGTAGAAATTGCGGCCATGAGGCGTTGCTCATGGGCTTCAAGAAACGAGGCTGTGTGGTGGATGACGGCCTCCACCTCCGGGATGGATGTGGGCTGGTTGGTGGATCGCCTCTTTTGTGGAGGGGTGCGGGAAGGGGAGGTGGCGCGGGAGGAAGCATTGGAGGAGATGGACATGGGGGCGGGTAGGGGCGGCTGGGGCTTTTGAGTGACAGGTGGTGGGGGGCATTGTGAAGAAGGGCTGGGGAGTTGGAGGTGCCCCAACAACGCCTGCAGCTGTTGTTTTAGCAGGGTAATCTCCCTGTTTTGGGCAGCGACTTGAGCTTTGAGCTCTTCTTTTTCGGGGTCGGGGGTGGGAGGCTGCAAAGGCCGGCTCACCTGGGAAGAAGTCGATGAGGTGTCTTGACTCGGCAGTGGCGGAAAAGAGACGGAGCGGCGGCGGGGGCTGCGTCCTTGGCGGGTCCCGGAGTTGGACCGCTGGCTGGGTCTAGATGGGCGGGAGTCTTCGGTGGACGGTTTTGATGGCGGTGGGGTGGATAACGTTGACTTAAGGCTGGAGTTGGTTGGAGAGGGACCGGTCCGCGCGTAGCGAAGTCCACACGGGCGGGATCCCGTGACATGTGTGCCTTGGCACAAGATGCATTTAGGTGTGCAGTCGGGGGGCTCCCGAATCTCGTGCACGGCTCCGCAGCGAGTGCAGCGTCCGGATCTGGGCTGGGTGCATACGTCGGAGCGATGGCCGTAGCTCCAACAATTGGTGCAGGCTTCGGCCTTGCGGCGGAAAGGGTGGCAGATAAAAAGGCCGCAGTTGAATATCACGGTGCGGGGTAGTTCTTTTGTGCCGACGAAGGTGATCAGGATGGACCGCGTACGCCCCATCTGTCTTGCATCGGCAATGGCGTAGGTATTGCTGGGGTTCATAGCTTGAAGGTCTGCTATGATCTCCTCTTGGCTTTGTTGGTCCACGGCGTTGTAGATTACACCGCGGAGAGCGTTGTCAGGAGCGGCAACATAAGCGCGCAGGGGGTACGAATTGGTTGCGAGACGCAGCTCAGAGGTTTGGACATATAACCGGGTGCGTTGGTCTGAGGGTGAACTAACAGTGAATGAGTTGTTGTATGGGTTGATACGTACGCGATCCTTGGCACGGGCGGTGGCATAGTCAACTTTGGCGATGGCACAAAGTGAGGTCAGGAGGGCCCCATTGGTAGTGGTGCGGAGGTCGAGGCCACCGCCGGGGCGGAACACGATCTTGTAGTCTTCTTGTGGAAGTCGAGGTAGAGGGACATGGTGACGTAATCTGGGAGTCTTCAGTGATGGCGGGGACGCTATTGCGGACTTGAGGGGGTCGCTTTGAGGAGTAGCGTCTCCTCTAGGGTAGGCCGAACGCTGGGCCTTAACAATTCGGGTCCAGCGGGGGTCGTCGTCAAATTCTTCTGGAGTGATGGGCGTACCGTCGACTTGGTTCTCCATGTCGACGTCTTTGAGGCTACAGCAGCTGCGGCGATGGCTCAGCGGCCGCAGGGATGGCGTGAGACGCAGCTCTGCGCTGCGGACAAAGCGGTGCCACGCCGAGCGTTAGGCTTAGCTCGGCTGCTTCGTGGCGGGTCAAAGATGAGGTCCTAGTCAACCGGCGGTCGGTCGGATGAGGGCAAATAAGGTGTCAGGTGAATCCTTACACCTTCACGGGCTCGCTCACAAAAATGGGTGAGTATCCGAGGCGAAATATGAAATCCACGCACTGAAGAATACGGATCCCATGCGAGGTACGTTCGCACGCGTTCCTCCCCATGGAGGCGAAACCCCCTCTTCGGTTCGCCTTCACAGAAACAGTGCCAGTTAAGTGTTTTACAGGAAAAGAAAGGCCCAGTATTTCACACTCGCTAAAAAGAAACGAACTGGGATGGTATATGTGTGAAAAAAAGTCTGTAATTGCAGATACATTTGTTCGAATTCTATGCCTCAATCTATCAAAAATCGAAAAGCTGAAATAGGGTACGAGCTGCGCTCAAATTTAGCATCGGAAGTAACGTAATCGCCGGGAAAATTTTTTTTCTACCAACACAAACGTCACACTGCTCAGGCACTTCACTTCATTTGATTACCATCAAAATCTCGCTCTCATTATATGGGTAGCTGCTTATCCCGCAACAAACTACAATTGCCCCAGTCATGCGATGGCTTTGGTTCAACATTGTGCTTCATTTTTTTCTGCGTGCCCTACTCACCCGGTTGTAGAGGTATATGCTTCGTAAAGGAGGGCGTCGGCACGTTTAACGCTGAGTAACCGTACTCGAAATATGCAGTGAAAAAAAAAGAAAGAGTCGCATCACAGTCAGAGAGAAGGAACTTAACACACTGCTTAAGTCTCAGTTATGACCATCACTCTGGTTAATGGGCGTAGGTTATTTAAAAATTATTGGTCCATGGTGGAGCGGCAATAAGCAAAATCGCAAACTTCTCGGACAAACTAGACTGGAAGCTACGTATTAAGGTTTAAAGACCTCAGACAGGGAGGTCGGCAGTGCTGGAGAAACAGTCCTGGAGAAAATGACATATTTTCAGCTTTCTAGTATGTGTAAATGTTCTAGAACAGAAATACCAAGCGGCTGTATCTGACTGAGTTCGTATGAAATGATACTCGCTTTTCTCGAAAGTAGTTGTTGGGCAGTCGTTTCTTCGCCTAATGTTTTTAACTTTTCCCCTTCTCATAACATTTTCCAATTACCTTCGTCTTCTGTCTCGTTTAAATTATTGCTGCCATGCTATTATATTCAAAACACATATACTGGGGTCACATGTATTTCGGCACATTTTTGTAAGCAACAGGCTAAGTGCAAAGCGAACATTATGTCACTAAGATGTTTGAGAAGCAAATATGTTCGGTTAATACTGTATAATAAAATGGTACTAGTGTTCAAAGCAGTTGAAATTCGTACAGCAGGAAGATTCACATGTTGTCATGGTGTATTTCAAAGGAGATTTGGTTCTTTTATTCAGCGTTGTTGTTGTTGTGGCTGAAGGAAGAAGGAAAAGAAAATGCACGGGCCTGCTACTGGCTCTGTAGCTGAGCCACCTCCGCTGCTTCATGCGGACAGAAGAGAAAATAGAGAAGAAAGAAAAAAAGAGGGAGATAGACGCGTGCCGCACTGCTTCGTCCACCACCGAAGCAGTGGCGGGAGCAATGACGGCCTACAACAGATAAAATTCAGTGGCTGGCTAGCCCCCGCCGCAAGCGGCGTTGACTTACCGTCCTAGCCCCGTAGGGCCAGGAACTATCACCCTTCTTATTCAGCGTCCCAGGCAAATACGACTAAGCGAATTGTAGGAAGAGACTGTTCGCACGCCTCGCCGCGGTGGTGCAGCGGTTAAGACGCCCCACTACTGTGTCGGAGTACCCGGGTTCGATCTCGAAGGCCGGCGACTGCGTTTCGATGGAGGCGAAGCGAAGAGGCGTTTGTGTGCTGTGCGATGTCAGCGGACGTTAATGACCCACAGGTGATCGAATTTACTTCGTGGTCCTCTACTACGAGCTCTTTGTCTCTTTCCATTTGGACTGCCACATTTTAACGCGGTAGCGTTAAGAAGCTCGTGTCGCAAAAAAGCCGGTGTCGTCGGCATCGTTGGCCGTGAGCGATAAATCCCGGCATGCACTTCATAAATAAAAAGCAACTTCCATGTGCGGCGCTGCCCCGACACGTGGCGCGCCACTCACCCCTGACGTTTCGCCGTGCACCCTCACGGGTTGTAATATCAAGCGTCTTTCCTTTCTTTAGATGCCCCGCCGGGGTGGTGCAGTGGTAAGACGCCCGACTACTGTGCCGGAGTTCCCGGGTTCGAACCCGACCGCGGCGGCTGCGTTTCGATGGAGGCGAAACGAAGAGGCGTCGTGTGCTGTGCGATGTCAGCGCACGTTAAAGATCCCCAGGTGGTCGAAATTACTCCGTAGCCCTCCACTACGGCTCCTCTTTCTCTCTTTCCACTTTCATTCCCACCCTCCTCCCTTCCCTTACGGCGCGGTTCGGGTGTCCACAGAGCAAGTGTGACAGTTACTGCGCCTTTCCCTTCCTGTGAACCAATTTAACTTAACTTTAACTTTCTTTAGATCACTATCTTCGCTCACCCGCTTCTCCCCATCGGGCCGCGCGGGTACCGGTGCGAGGATGCCCCAATACCCTTGCGTTTAATAAGTTTTCTCGCTCTCTCCCCTTCCAACATCTAGCGTGCGTCACTCGAACAGTGGTGTTTAGGCGACGCGGCTCCTCTTTCCGCTCACAGCGCGATTGCTAGGTGCAGCGTCTGATGCCGGACGCCTCTGACGTGATCGCTGCGCCGTAACGCTTCTGCTGGGAAAGCATCTCCTGCGATGTAATAACGATATCGCGTTCCACTCTTGAAGGCGAAGCTTAAGCGTCCTCCAAATTTTTTTCTTTCCTTAGGGCACGGTTCAGGTGTTCATAGAAAAACATAGAAAAAGTTTGACAAATACTGTGCCTTTGCTTTCCTGTCGCCCCGCCGGGTGGTGCAGTGGTAAGACGCCCGACTACTGTGCCGAAGTACCCGGGTTCGAACCTGACCTCGGCCGCTGCGTTTCGATGGAGGCGCAACGAAGAGGCGTCCGTGTGCTTTGCGATGTCAGCGCTGTTGTTGTTGTGGCTGTAGGAAGAAGGAAAAGAAAATGCACGGGCTTTGCAGCTGAGCCACCTCCGCTGCCTCGTGCAGACAGAAGAGAACGGAGAAGAAAGAAAAGAAAGAGGGAAAGAAAGACGCGCGCCGCAACAACAGCCGTCGTCCACCACCGAAGGAGTGGCGGGTGCAATGACGGCCTACAAAAGATAAAAATTCGATGACAGGCTAGCCCCCGCCGCAAGCGGCGGTGACCTAGTTGTCCCAGCCCCATCAGGGATGATGCTCGAGCCCCCGCCGCAAGCGGCGGTGACCTACCTGTCCCAGCCCCATCAGGGATGGTTAAAGATCCCCAGGTGGTCGGAATTACTCCGTAGCCCTCCACTACGGCTCCTCTTTCTCTCTTTCCACTTTCACTCCTCCCATCCTTTTTTCCCTTACAGCGCGATTAAAGTGTCCACAAAAACAAGTCAGGCAGTTACTGCGCCTTTCTTTTCCTCTAAATCAATCAATCTTTGTTCTCCTGTCAACCACCTATTATTATTATTTGTTCGCTGCAAGGCTTGGTTTGGTTTGTGGGGTTTAACGTCCCAAAGCAACTCAGGCTATAAAAGACGCCGTAGTGGAGGACTCTGGAAATTTCGACCATCAGGGGTTCTTTAACCTGCACTGACATCGCACAGCACATGGGCGCCTTGCTTTTCGCCTCCATCGAAAAGCTGCCGCCGAGGCCGGGATTCGATCCCGCATCCTTGGGAACAGCGCCCTATTCCGGGGCGGAATAGGGGCTCCACTAAGTATTGTGAGGGGAGGAGACCGGTACGTCTCTAAACCAAACACCTCTGTAACCATTTATTTGTTATTTATAAATGTTTTAACCACCACCACCATTCCGATGACTGGTCTTGTTCACTTACTTCAATTGCTGCGCCCATCACACGTAAGCAGCAGCCCCTCTGTTCGCACCGAACAGCCAAGGTTATTCAATTGCTCGTTTCACTTTGAGCTGCCGGAGCGTGACTAGCATGAGCGCTTTTGCCTACGCCACTGCCCCCTTCTTCGTCTTCCTCGTCCGCAGCATTACCCGGGGCTACCAAGCGATCATAATTGCCACACGACAAAACGTTCCTGCTCGTTTGCATGCAGTGTGGCGCAGTGTAATAGATTTCCAGCACTGCAACCTTGGGACCCGATCTGTACACCAATATTTTGTGGAGATCATTGCGAAAATCCACGACGTCCTGATCGGCAGAGACTGCTGCGAAGAAACTGCGGTCTCGTTTGAAAACCTCAAGCAAATAACAAAAGTATGTTACACACTGCTAGTTAGGAGGGCTATAGGCGTGTGAAAACATGGCGAGTATTTATTGCAAATCATTGTATTATAATATATACATTACTATTGTAAGGGTGCGTTGAAGCTGAGGTTGGTGTTCGGGTCGACCGTTTAACTAGCGCATCAGTCTCTTGCGTCTTCGTCTTTTGTCTGCCGTCTACTTTTTCTGGCACGCGCCTTCCGACATACGCTCGTCGTCTTTGTCATCGTCGACAATCACCGAGGGTTGGTGTGACACTACAATTATCCCCGGGAGAAAAAAGAGGCATCCTGCCGACTCATGGTGTGGACACAACAGGCGGGTCGTAATAGGGCTTGAGGCGGTCAACGTGCACTGTTTCACGCCCGCGGCGACGCATATCCGGTGTCGGTACAAGCGGTTCTATAACGTAGTTCACCGGAGAGGTCTGGCAAATAACCCGATATGGGCTATGGTATTTGGACGCAAGTTTGGTAGAGAGGCCGGAAGGGGTGGCAGGAACCCAAAGCCACACGAGGGAGTCTGTGCTGTATGAAGGATCTGGACAAGACGGTGCGCGAAGGAACTGCTGGTGACCTTGGTTCTGGGTTGTAAATGAGCGGGCCAACTGGCAACATTCTTCTGCATATGCTGCTGCTTGAGAGACGGTGGTCGCTTCGGAGGTGTCAGGGCGATAAGGAAGTATCGTGTCCATAGTTGAGGTGGGTTCACGGCCGTACAGAAGGAAAAAGAGGGAGAAGCCGGTCGTGCTTTCTATGGCAGTATTATAAGCGTACGTGACGAATGGGAGAAGCCGGTCCCAGTTTGAGTGGTCGGACGCGACATATATGGCCAGCATGTCACTTAAGGTACGGTTAAAACGTTCCATCATGCCATTTGTCGGCAGATGGTAGGCCGAGGTAGAACGGTGGACAATGCGGCACTGCTGAAGAAGGGCTTCAATGGTCTCGGAAAGAAAAACACGGCCACGGTCACTGAGCAATTCTTTAGGTGAACCGTGGCGCAGAACGAGATGGTGCAGGATGAAAGACGCAACGTCTGGCGCCGACGCAGAAGGTAAGGAAGATATTTCTGCGTAGCGGGTAAGGTGGTCAACAGCCACGATGACCCAACGGTTACCAGCTGGAGTGACTGGTAGTGGCCCGTAAAGATCAATACCAACACGATCGAATGGTCGGTTGGGGAAGGGCAAGGGCTGCATCGGAACGGTGGAGTGGTGTGGAGGGTTTTTGCGGCGTTGGCATTCCTGGCATGCGCGAACGTAATGAGGCACGAAGCGGTACATACCCTGCCAGTAATAGCGGAGGCGAAGACGAGTGTAAGTTTTCAACACTCCGGCGTGGGCACACTGAGGATCGGCGTGAAAAGCGGCGCATATTTCCGAACGGAGATGCCGAGGAATGACAAGGAGCCACTTTCGTCCGTCGGAGAGGTAATTTCGGCGGTAAAGCATGCCGTCGCGGATGGAAAAATGATGAGCTTGGCGGTGAAGCGTTCGTAATGCTGGGCGCAGAGAAGGTGTAGATAAAAGCGTGAGAAGAGAAGCGATCCAAGGGTCTTGCCTTTGTTCATTGGGCGTGTCGGCAATTTCAAGCGAAAATGAGTCACTTATGGTGATAGCTGTCGAGTCAGAGCCACATTGAAGAGGTGACCTAGACAGGGCGTCGGCATCAGAATGCTTACGGCCAGACCGGTAGGTGACCTGAATGTCGTACTCTTGTAAGCGGAGGGCCAAACGAGCAAGACGGCCGGATGGGTCTTTAAGGGTGGACAACCAGCAGAGTGCGTGATAGTCCGTAACAACAGAAAAGGGACGACCGTAGAGATATGGGCGGAACTTCCCAATGGCCCAAATGATGGCCAAGCACTCCTTTTCAGTTACAGAATAATTCTTTTCGGCCTTTGTTAAGGTACGGCTGGCATAAGCAACAACGTACTATAGGTTGCCGGGCTTTCGTTGTGCAAGGACAGCGCCGAGACCTACACCGCTGGCATCAGTGTGAATTTCGGTAGGCACCGTAGGGTCAAAATGGCGGAGAATCGGAGGCGACACTAGAAGGCGACGAAGTGTCGAAAAGGCCTCATTACAGTCGGATGTCCAAGACGAAAGAATGGCGTCACCGGCAAGGAGATCAGTCAGCGGCGAGATGATCGAAGCGAAATTGCGGACGAAGCGACGAAAATACGAGCACAGCCCGATAAAACTACGCAGCTCCTTTGGAGAAGTTGGGCGTGGAAACTCAGCTACTGCACGGAGTTTCACAGGATCTGGACGAACACCGTCTTTCGAAACAACGTGTCCCAATATAGGAAGCTGGCGAGGACCTAAATTTAGTTGCAGGCCGGCATCAGTCAAACACTCTAGCACACGCTCGAGACGGTCCAAATGTGACGTAAAATCTTTTGAAAACACGACAACATCGTCCAGGTAACAAAGAGAGTCATGCCACTTGAGTCCGCACAGAATTGTGTCCATCATGCGCTCAAAGGTGGCCGGCGCGTTGCACAATCCAAACGGCATGACGTTAAATTCATAGAGACCTTCAGGTGTCACAAAGGCGGTTTTTGGGCGATCGTCAGCTGCCATGGGTACCTCCAAGTAGCCCGAGCGAAGATCTAGAGATGAAAAGAATTCGGCACCTTGAAGGCAATCGAGAGCGTCATCAATACGTGGCAGGGGGTATACGTCTTTTCGCGTTATCTTGTTCAAACGCCTGTAATCGACACAGAACCGTATAGAGCCATCCTTTTTCCTCACGAGAACAACTGGAGAAGCCCAAGGGCTGTGCGAAGGCTGGATGACGCCACGGTGAAGCATGTCATTAACGTGCTCGGTGATAACTTTACGTTCAGCAGCCGATACCCGATAAGGGCGCTGGCGTACCGGGGCGTGCGTACCGGTGTCGATGCAGTGAGTGACTACGGATGTGCGCCCCAAAGATGTCCGAGGAAGGTCGAATCAGGAACGGAAGCGCTGCAGCAAGCTGACGAGCTGGTCGCGTTGATCTGCTGAAAGGCTGGCATCCAGACAGCCAGAAAAAGCTGCAGTGGAGTCGTCGTTCTGTACCGAAGCGGCCAAGTCAATAGTATCGAGTTGCAGTGGGGTTGGGTCTTCTGAGACGGCAGATGTCGTAGCTTCATCAAAGGACTCGACATGACCAAGACGTTCTCCACGAAGAAGCGTTGACGGACAAGGCGACGGGTTAGAGACGTATATGGCGCTGTAGTCACCACAGAAAGTGAGAAGGGCGAAAGGCAGGACTAAGCAATGGCGACGATTAGCGGCGTGCGTCGGAGTGAACAGAACTGTCGAATCAGAAAAGCCGGCGCAGGAAACGGGCACGAGGACGGTAGAGCAGGCGGGGATGTCAGTATCTTCGGCCACAGTTATCTTATCGACATGGAGCGGTGTGTCAGATGAGGCGGCCGGCTGAAGCGGAGACAATTCGATGCTGGCTCGGGCACAATCAATAATCGCATGATGGCTGGTGAGAAAGTCGCAACCCAGAATCAGTTCGTGAGAGCAGCGAGGCAGCACAAGAAATTCGGCGACGTACAAAACACCCTGAATGACAATTTGAGCTGTGCACGCCGCAAGCGGTTGAATGCGATGTGAGCTGGCAGTTCGGAGAAAAAATTTCGAAACAGGCGTCGTAACTTTACGAAGTAGGTGGCAAAGGTTGGCACTTATAACAGATACAGCGGCGCCAGTGTCCACAAGAGCGAGAACTGCGACGCCATCAACAAACACTTCGAGAACGTTGGTAGGGGAAGACGGAGGACTTGCACAAGTAGAGGAAAACGCAGTTCTTGCCTCCGGAACTGCGGCTGTTAGTTTTCCTCCGGGCCAGCAGGAGAGCGACGGCGCAGCGGCGAGAAGGAACGACGGCGGGGAGACTGCGATCGACGGGAGGAGTGAGAGGAGCGGTCAGGATAATTTGAGTCCGTAGAAGTGCCAGCAGGGACAGGGGGAGGAGAAGGTTCAAAGCTTGAACCGTAGTTATAACTGTACAGGCGGGGGCCATTGCGGTATGACTGCGTGCGCTGGCGACAAAGCCGGGCGACGTGGCCAGGAACGCCGCATGAATAACAGATCGGGCGGTTGTCAGAGGTCCACCATGGATTGTTGACCGGACGTCGAGGAGGCAGGTAAGGGCGGGGCGGAGGTGGTGGCGGTGGTAACGGCGCAGCATACGCGACAGGGCAGGGTGGTGGTCTGGCGGCGACAGCGGCGTACGTTAACGGGGCTGTCACAGGCGTAATTTGAGAGCTTGGCGGTAAAACTTCTGCAACTTGCTCCTGGATGGTGCGTCGAAGTGCAGAATCTATCGATGGGGTGGTTGCGGCAGAAGCAGGGAGGAGCGATAGTTGGCGAGCCACTTCCTCCCGTATAAAGGCCTTGATCTCGGGAAGAAGGGAAGGTGGTTCAGAAGTGAGACCGCATGCTGTCGGAGGTACGAATAACCGATCGTTCACGAGAGAACGCCGGGTAGAAGCTCGTTGCCTTTTGAGGACGTCGCCTTTTGAGGACGTCGTAACTCTGACAGAGCTGAACCACTTCGACGACGGTTTGGGAGTTTCTGGCCGTCAACATGTGAAATGCATCGTCGGAGATTCCCTTCAGGATTTTGGTGATGTTGTCAGTTTCGGACATACAAGGATCAACACGTCTGCAAAGATCCACAATGTCCTCTATGTAGCTGGTGAACGTTTCATCGGGATTCTGAGCGCGGGCTTCGAGGCGTTGTTCGGCGCGCAGTTTGCGCACAGCGGGGCGGCCGAACACTTCGGAAAAGCTCGTTTTGAAGGCCGACCAGGTGGGTAGGTCGGGTTCGTGGTTGCGGAACCATAAATTTGCTACATCGGTCAGGTAAAAGAGGACGTTGGCTAACTTCGTGGTGTCGTCCCAATTGTTGTAGGCGCTTACGCGTTCGTAGGAGGATAGCCAATCGTCTACATCTTGGTCGTCGGCGCCACTGAAAAAGCTGGGGTCACGCTGGCGAAGCCCACCAGAGCACAGGACGGTAAGGGAAGCGGTGGGATCAGCCGAGTGTAAGTGGCGGTCTGGCTTGTTGCCTCAGGCATAGCGGATGGCGGAGCGAGTGTGCGGCTGCGAAGCTCCAGCGTGAGAGGAGGGAACGAAGAGCAGCCTCCACCAAATGTAAGGGTGCGTTGAAGCTCAGGTCGGTGTTCGGGTCGACCGTTTAACTAGCGCGTCAGTCTCTTGCGTCTTCGTCTTTTGTTTGCCGTCTTCTTTTTCTGGCACGCGCCTTCCGACATACGCTCGTCGTCTTTGTCATCGTCGACAATCACCGAGCGTTGGTGTGACACTACCCTATATACATTATTATATATACAGCATTCTCTCCTATACAGCTATTGTATTATGTTGCATTGTACTTTATTGTATTGTATATTGCATCGTAGTGTGTTGTAGTGTTTTGTGATATTGTACCCTACAGTCTTAATAGCAATAAAGTTAAAAAAAAAGAGGAGGGCTGCTGTCTAAAAGCCATATTGTCACCGATATATAGACCCAGTGTAGCACATATTTGTTCACTAAATTAGCCGTATAGGACTAAAAATTGAGTGGCTGTTTTAGAAGTCGTCTGCCATTGCTCTCCTGAACCTCATGCGGAAGCTGTAGAGTGAAAGTAAAATGTTAGTTCGAAAATAAGAAACATTTATGTTTTTTTCAGTTACATAGCTTACAGCACCAAGCTCGGAAGTAGCCACGATTTTTTTCTACGAATGGTAAATTCTATAATTCAGAATTATTAGGAAATCCAACTAAGGCGCTCTCGGGAGCACAAGAGTGGGAAACGTACCGGAAGGCAGCTTTGGAGGGCACTGAAGCAAAGTAAATGCGGCTGAAGCTGGTTGATATGTTGAAAAGTGACCTGTTCATTAAGGTGATAACATCACACGAAATAACTTACATGTGCCGATCAGTAGCAACTTCAAGACGTTCTTCGCCCGCCAAAGTTTCGGTGGAATCGGTATTGCATTATTTACGAACGCGCACAGTAGTTGGGAAATAAAGTTTCCTGGAGGCGTTTTAGAAATATCCTTCACAAGGCACTATAAAATGGAAAAATAAATAAATTACATTGATGCGCTAAATGTTTGCAAATTCTGTCATCGAGTTTCAGAAGGTAATGGACTTATAAATTAGGTTGCTTCTAAAGAATTACCAATAACCTCTGACAGTATTAGTAGTAGTAAATATTAATTAAAACAGAGGACTGTGGGGCAAGCATGCCCATGGGCCTCCTCATGGGCCTCCACATGGCCCTACTACATTCAAACATTCATGCTCCTATGGGTGATTATGTACTTGCATTCAAGGCTAACTGGCATATATCGAACTTTTAATCTTGTCTAGTTTGTTTGACAAATATCTAAAGGAATGCTATCGAAGCTTTTTCTTTGAAGCTGATAACGGTAGTGAACTGCTTCAATAAAGTGTGGGAGAGATAAAGCAGTAGACGGCAAGCCCTGTCTGGGGCAAAAGGAGAGAGCTAGAATAGCAGCTTGGGCATGTTGGTTATGCATCGTGAGGTAACAGCGCGGAACACAGGACGGGAGCACAAGATTAGAGGATGACACAACGAGCGCTGTCTTTCAACCTGGTTGAAAGACAGCGCTCGTTGTGTCGTCCTCTAATCTTTTGCTCCCGTCCTGTGTTACGCGCTGTTACCTCACGATGAAAACAAAGAGAGGCAGTGCTTGTGTTCCGTTGTCTTTACCTGTCCCTTTTTTCTCACTGCTCGTAGGCCTTCGCAGGAACGCGGTCATCCTTGGTAATAACCTAGGCGTTCAGGTACCCTTCTGAACTGATTCTGAAGGACAGTTACAACCCCACAGCGCCAAAAAAGTGGCGTTACGTAAGCAGCCTTTGAAAACATTCATCACACAGTTAGGGTGACAGGCAGTTATCAGAAAAATATTAATGCGAAAGCATTTCTTGGCACATGGGGGGCGTGGACAGTATGTTTGCAAAGGCTGTGTGAGCACGAGATGTGTACATGAGATAACGAGGATATCTTACGATAACCAGGCAATTAACAGAGGATCAATAAAAGTAAGGAGTTAACGCATGTAACAGTTGTTATAGAATACTACTTAGAGTCATTACAGTCACAATGATAATACTGAGTAAAGATAGGAAAGACTGAGAATGCAACTCAATGGGAATCTCGGACAACGTTCACGGTAATTATATGACCTATGAGGGTAGATAGGTGGTTACTGAGATTACGAATAAGGCAGTGAAAGTTCGTAATACTTGTCTTTAACTGATAACGAAAGTAAGAAAAATGATAAAAATAAAACACAAACAAAAGTGAATAGAAATAAATGAATATTAAAATGCAATAAAAATAAATAACAATGAATAACAGTAATAAGAATAAATTAAAATTGTTCAAGAAATGAAAAAAAATGAAACATATATCAATATATAAAATTTATCAATTTTTAAAGCAGCTAAGTGAGTAAAGTTAGTCAGCAAATAAAGTAGCAGCTGTATAGACGTCCGTAAACTAACTAGGCACGTAACTCACAATGCTTTCGCATTTGCGCGCTTAAAGGACTGTAGGCGCCAATTTTGGTGGCATTTTTGTTCTTGTTAATGGCGCGTAAGTCATTCCTGTACATCGATACGCACTCAGTTTCCGCCTATGACCACTAAATAAGTTATAATTTAATTTTCTTTTCTCAACAGTTTCGGTTTCACAGCTGAGAGATGGCCCTGGCGTCACAGTGAAGTCTTTATGCACGGCATGAAAAAGCAGCGATATAATCGTTCATTCTTCACCTGTAGTAGTTGCTGTTCTTCAGGCAGACTGGCTTTATCATTGTAGTGAGTTCGAATGACAGAGCAATGATTTTACCACTGTATTTTCATCTCTCGCGTGACCTAGACTTGGCTGTGACATCACAACCATCTTTTACAGCCACAGCTAAGGCAATTGCTACCACTGAATAAATGACTCAGGAACAAGCGATATTGTCACTGCCAATTATTTTTATAGGCAATGAAATAGTCGTTCAGCATGCCCAGGAAAGTAACCCTGTAGTATACTGGGTGTCCCAGCTAAATTCGTCCAAGGTGTTAAAAAATATGGTTAGCCCTAGCACATTGAAAAATCAAATACAGAGATGTTCAGAGTCGGCTATGCTAACGTCCTGTAATCTTTTTGTTCACTAAAGTGAAATAGTTAGTAAAAACTGGTTAGCTATTTTCAATTATTGGCTTGAAAAAAAAGTGTCAATGCAGAAGTTGTAGATCTCGAAAAAAAACGGCTGTTTGAAAGGCTATCGTGTGAAAGAATTTAACTAAGCATAGAAAGCCGGGCTAGCTGGCGGATTTCCAGCGGAACCTTCGTCCGTGTGCTTTTGGTGCGCTTGAATAACGTGTGATGTGCGAAAGATTTTAACTGTTTTATCTTCACAAATACCATTTTATCTTCGCAAATATTTGGGCGTCAAATCTTTGGAATGTTTCCTTATTCTGCTGTTTTGCATTTTAAAGTTTGTACAATGCCTTTTGTCTTCTCTATCTTGTCTTTCATATGGTTTGCAAATTCAACTGGAAGCAATGAAATGTCGCGTTGAATAGGTGTGCATTAGAGATTAGAAGTTTTGTTGCAAATCTTGTGGCGGAAACTATTCGGCACCTCTATGACTTTGTGGCTAATATTTGCTTAGATTTCGCATAAGCCCACTTCTGGATGAAACACTGCTGAACAAAAGCACGCGGAACAAGAACTTTCCATCATTAGTTATTAACGTTTTTTGTGGAACCAAAGCAAGAAGAAATAGCAGGTAATGGAAACTATAATTTATTCTCGAAAAAGAGCAGGCCGTACGAGCTTTGACTTTCCAGGGCAAAGAGAAACACAGTAGTATGCGCCGATGGTTGTACAGACACTGATACAAAATTAGGCTCAGCTACATACCCTTGAAACTCCGACGACCTCCGGCGCTGCATGGTTATACAAAAACACACTACACACACTAGAGAAATAAACCAAGGTGTTAACACAGATGATGCGCTCGCTACCAACTGCCTGTTTTTGTGGTACGAAGAAGAAGAATGCATCAGAAGAAACGTGGCGTTACAATATGAAGAAGTAAACAGAAGATTCAGAAAAAATACGGAGAAATTCAGAATGAAAAATTAAATGAAAATAAAACGAAAATAATGACAAATTAGGTCTAACTTCTTGTCACATTGTCCAAACGGAGAAGTATCACCTCATTGCTGTTGAACGCCACCGACAGAACACTCACGCACTCCCCTTCTTCACCCGACATCATCATGAATGCTTCAATAATCTCTCTTTTAAAACTGTCTTTTGCGCCTGGCAGCACCTTGGTTTCGGTGAACCTTGGTACACAATAGGTGTCCCACATGTCCTGTTGATCGTCATCCGTTTTACAACGGGAGCAATGGGTCGCCAGGTATCCTGGAGCAGACAATGCGGCACACGAATGTCTGTGTTACCTTAGCCTTTCATTGATTCATCGGCCTGTTTGCCCCACATAGGCCTTCCCACATGTCAGGGGGATCTTGTACATGACACCCGTGCGGCATTTGACAAAGCGTTCCCTGTGCAGTACTTTGCATCCTTCCTTAGTCTCTCTCATTTATTTCACCTTCCTGCACATAGTTTTTAACTTGTTCGGTGCGGACAGCACGACCCTAATTTCGAATCGGCTGGCTATCTTCTTGAGACTGTCCCAAGCAGCACACCAGCATTGGTCCAACAATGGTTCATCACTGGAAAAGAATGGCATCAATATTGGACTGATATTGGCATTTGGGCATTTTACTACATTCTCCATTCTTGGCCCATCTTTCGTTCCAAGATTGGTCCAGTGTTCAACCAAGCTGGAGCCACCAATGTAGGCACAATATTAGACTTTCCATTCATGCACCATGATTCTTGCCAATACTGTCCAGCATTATACCATCATTGTATTACCAATATTTGTTTAATACCAGCTATTCCATTGATGGCCCATTGTCAATGCCAATATCATACCAATGGTTAGCCATTGCAGGTGCACTGGCTACTCCATTCATGCCGCATATTGTCGATACCAATATTAATCCAATAGTTTATGGGTACACCGGCTACTCCATTCATGTGCCATTGATGATGTCAAGATTACACATTTTGTGGCACTGCCTGTGCAGGCCATAAAATGCAGCCTTTTTCATTCTAGCCATATTCGTGACAGCACATCGAACTTGCTGGGACAATAATGGCCTTTCAAATAGGAGTGGCCATATAAATTCAAATTGTTGCTCATGAGCAACCAGTAGATATTCACAAAACAAGGGCATGGTTCACAAAAAGATAATATTTATTGCAATTGTTACTATAGACGGCAGTTGTTACTAGCCAGCGCTGAGGGCACACACAGCAGCAGTTAGCGGGGCAGTGGCAGGGTTGGTCAGGGCAGGGCGGGCTCTCGGGAAGTGGAAGGGGCCAGGGAGCTGGAGGGCACACTCATAGGCGTAGTGAGGGGGCTGACCCTGCAATTGCATTCACAGGTGGCATGCCTGGTTCGCCAGGGGAGGTTCCAGTATAACGCCTTTTTCTTCCACCCCCCCTGTCACAGGAACCAGGCAGCCACCTGCGAATAAATGCGTGTGCCTCCAAATCGTCCACCCCAACTTTTTCGCAAATGGCACCTGCACAATAACAATGAGGAAACAAAATTTACAACACTATTACGAGGCATATAAAATCGCGCGCATTATTTTAGGAAGATGTAGAAAATTCCAGGATTCATGTACCGAAATTTATGGTCAATGAGAAACACTATATCGATGAGTTCCAGACTAGTTTCAGCTGCCTTGGGTTTATTAGGGTGAAAGACGCATATACATTGCATAGCATGTGCCCTGTTGCATTTTGATCGCCTCCACAGCAATACGGCTGAGACAGCCAGTGTTTCATCCCACACTAGGAATTAGTGCTTGATTATCGGCTGTCTCCGCATATGACTGGCGCGCTAGTTTTTTGCCGCTCCTACGCTTTCTGCGATGAGCAAACAGTTTATACTAATAATCGTTACCAAGAGAATGTTCGGCGACCATTTTCATTTTTTTAAATGGCTAGATATAATATACACAAGCGATCTAAGCCCACGACTGCTGCACTGGCCGCTGGTTAGCTGATATACGCTTTTGACTGGTTTTATGGGTAGTTCACTTAAACGGGAGCTCACTTAAACGGGTAGCTCACAGGTGCATCATTTTTACACATATACTGCTTGTCCAAGCAAATTTGATCCAAGGGATAAAAAAAACATTTCGGAGACAGGCAAAGGAAACCAGATATATATTGCTGGAAGCTACCTTGAGCGCCAGAGAAAAGGTTTTGTTTTGGAATCCTTATTGAGATTATTTACCTGAATTACTGATTAATGACTTACACGATAAATGGTGTTGCTACTTTGAAGAGTACCGGCACAATCCACGTTTGATTATTTGTGATAAAGAACCCTCACGTCTGCATTTTGAACGCCAGATACAATAGGAAACCACGAAAATACAGAAATCTGATTCCCGGACAATACAATTGAGGACTTGGCTTGGCTCGACAGCCCTGTGTAGCGTTAGACCTACAAGTTGCCTATGGTTTCTTCGTCCGCGCCAGCACATCGTCCAACAAGACTGTATTTGTATTTTACAGCTGAAAAATACTGTTAAACTCATTTATATCCTTACCGCTTTGTAGTCATTATCCGCATTGCAAAGTTCGGCGCGCTCATTGTAACTCGAGCCTTCATGTGCGCCAAAGGGCCGACGCGAAGCAACCATCGCCAGCATATCACCCTTACTCATGCATGGGGCTAGCAATCTTAGCGGCAGGTTGTTTTGTCCGCTCAAAATCATGTTGTGAGCAGCACAGTTGAGGTGCGCGAATGGGCTGGTAACGGTTTCGGTATCTACATAACCCGGAATTTATCTACAGCTGGAAAAAAAGGTACAGATGAGGTTTCTAACCGCAAATATTGAAACAGGGGTTTCCGAACGTGCTCACCGACTCTGTAAGTCCTATTTATTGTCTAAAGTGAATATTTAGTACTTGAAGCGAATAACCTCACTTCCCCACGTGCAAAATAAAAATTTTCTGCGCTGTCCTAAGTGGCTGCCAGCAATGCACCACCGGTTTCCATCGTCTGTTTCTAATGGTTTATTTATAACCCTTGGCTCAAGCTATGGGGCGCAGCAGGTGTAATGTAGCTTGAATAAAACCTGCAAGAGATCATATATATGGGTAGATTTGTAAGGTTTACAGATTTCACTTACAAATTCTACAGGAATCGCGTCACTGCGGCCTTTCTTTAAAATTGACACGTAATAGCGCTATATTCGTGGCCAAAATAAAGTAATCAACGCATTAATTCAGCTTAGCAAATGCAGCTGTAACAGAAAGTGAGGGCTGGCTACACCTAAGGTGTGCCTAGCTTTCTAATTTTCTTAGATGGCACAACCGTTCGAAATATGGAATATTAAAAAAGGCCCTTGATATTGGCTTTCTCACAGCGTATTATGGGTGCCTTAGATAAGAAACATAATCGAGGTCCCATGGCCATCTTTCGTTTCCAATGAAATTCTTATATGTGGTGGGCAAGTATCTAGGCACAAAAGAATTAACTTTAGTTTTTCAAGATACGCGTAGTTTCCTCGAAAAAAACAACAATTGTATGGTATATCTCTAGAGGTAGAAAACGCTGTTTTTGCCATTTCAAAATGTTGCAAGTTTGGATGCCATGATTTTGTCATCTGCTCTTTTTTACTCACTAAATATATGCAGGTTTTATATTTACAAACACTATTAGAAACCTATTTTGTTTTTGCAGTTGTATTATTAAGAAATCACAAACTTCGCTTCAGGAGCGATATGCTGCAAAAATAATATTCATTTTTAACCTTATGTACTGGCATATGATGCATTAGGTTGGTTGCACTAAATATGTTTTCACTTCCTGACGCATGTTCTTAATTCCAGGCAGTATCTGGAGCTCCAGACCTCTAGGTGTGTTCTCCACAACGCATCAAAATTGCTCAGAATTCGAAAACAGCAGTAAAGGGCAAATTTGCTGCAATTAAAAAAAGATCATCTTCGATTTTCATTCAAATCCCTCTCAAAAATCTTCAGTACCTCAAAAATATCACGGACTAAAAAGTGTTGCGTTATACTGTTTAAAAATATAACATTAAATATTAAACCGAGTGCTTGTGCTGATAATGGCCAAACTCAGCCTGCATTCTTGCAAGATCCAATAATATCTTGGCACAGAAACTATTTTTATACAT
This sequence comes from Amblyomma maculatum, assembly GCF_055883805.1. NCBI lineage: Eukaryota > Metazoa > Arthropoda > Arachnida > Ixodida > Ixodidae > Amblyomma > Amblyomma maculatum. The sequence goes on from NC_139348.1 coordinate 80,323,294, forward strand.
TATCTAGGTTCCATTCTTTATTTCTGAAAAAATTTGAAGCTCTAGATTTGTGTGTGTATCTGCATATTATTTTGAAATTGGACAAAAGTAAGAAAATGGTAAAATAAGGAAAACTGATTAGAATTGAAGAAACGGCCGCAACATCAATTTTTATCAAAATCTCTGGAAACAATGCAAAGTACTTTGTTAATTTGAGTCAGTAAATATATTGAATTCTTCAAAATGTAATATTAGAAATATAAAAATGCTTGTTTTTGTTCTATAGATGTGCTTATATGGCTCCCCCTTATGGAATAGGCATCAAAACTTCAATTTAGTATTTGCTTAATTTAGTTACATTTTACCTTAAGTAAAATTTAAAACATTGTCAGCGCTTAACACCGTTTTTCTGCTTCTAGGACAAATACTTAATATAGCTTAAAATGATATTAATTCACTATTTCTGTCAATTTCATGGCAGAACGCAAGTGAAGGCTGAACTTTTTCTCTGTCCTGCATTCTTTTTTATTGCTAGGTGCAATAGTATTCAATCTAGGTTATTAATATATTATTCCATTTGTCAGCTTTGACCACCACTAACAATACTATATTTTTGGAGATGATTTTTCAATGTGTAATTTTTATAATTACAATCTTAAGCAAATCGCTTTCCAGCATAATACTTTTGGTGGCGTTACAGAGAACACACATAGCAGCTTAGAGCTCCAAATTCTGCCTTAAATTAACAATATGACCTGCGTAATAAACACAGAATATTTTAGTGCAAACAACGCAATGCGTCACGCCAGTATGTAAGGTTGAACATTAACATTTTTGTAGCGCGTTGTTCTTGAAGCAAAGTTTGCGATTTTTTACTAAATCAACTGCATCAATGAAACACACTTTTAATACTTCTTATACAAGTAAACGTTACCCAAATGCGGTGAGTAAAAAACAGTGGATGACAAAATTTTACGCAACCAGCCGGCCTCCAAACGTGCAACTTTTAGTGATAGACGTTTTTTTTTTTTTTTGAGAATACTACGCCGCATCTGGCAAACCTAAGGGTCATTCCTTTGTGTCGAGACATTAGCCCACGACATATGAAAATTTAATTTAAAAAATGGTCATGGCACCACGATTACTGCTCCTGTCCGAAGACATCCATATTTGTTTTCATTTCGTCTCTTCAACAGGCTGGTTTAGCCAATGCGGTGAATAAAAATATCATCGCATATATTGAAGATTTTCGCGCTATATGTTATACCTAAAGCTACCTATATTGTCACAACTGTCATACATTATTTGTAGCTGAAACATCACAAAAGGGATTCGATTGCAAATTGTTCGCTAGTTAAATAGACGTACGAGATGACACACGTATACTTTGTAGAATACAATTTAGGAAAGAGCAGATACAAACTACAGGCGAATAATGCTATGATATGGAGCATATGTATTACTCCGGTTAACAGTAAAAAAATCAACTTTTAACATATTAATATATTCGACAAACTATTGCATGCTCACATAGGAACACAATTAATGAGCTCATCCACGCATCTAATGTCTATGGGCATTAGACGTGTGGATGACTTCGTTTTATTCCAATTCGTGCGTCACTCAAAATAATTGAACGAGAAAAAAGTTAGTCTAGACAATTTTCAGTGAGTATACCACAAATTATACTAAGGTGCTTCATATATGTCACATCACCTAGCAAGTGAAATGGGATAACAGAAGTAATCAGACTCTAACCCTGATCAGCATTTCGCTTTTGCGCCATCTTTGTAAGTTTTTAGGCAGGCTTTTCCACTGATTATCCTCTTCTTTATACCCCTGCCACCCACAGGACACAAATCTTCTGGGGGTACCGAACTGCTGGTTTTCGCACAAGTGATACAACTTAATCGATCCATTTATACGTAGAAAACACACTCGATGCGCACCTAAAAAAAATGAAAGCATGTATGTGTAGGCGAAATCATTCACCGGCGATTTAATAATATGATTTGAACAATAAAATCAAAGGATCACACTCGAAGTAACAAAAAAGTGGTGGAGAGATAGGAATTGAAGCAATGAAAGGCGGTTGCTTTCTGCAAAAAGCCAATAGCAAGAGGTCCACCGTCTATAAGAATAGGCAATAAAAATAAGGCATATTTAAAGGTGCATGCAACAGTTACAGTGATGCAGTGCTACCTTTTTTTAGGCAGGCTTTTCCGCTGATTTTCTTCTTCTTTATTGCCCTACCAACCACAGGACACATATCTTCTGGGGGTTGTCGGTTTTCGCACCAGTGATACAACTCAATCGATCCACTTCTAAATAGAAAACGCTCCCGATGCGCATCTAAAAAAATGAAAGCATGTATGTGCAGGCTAAATCATTCACACATGATAAAACAATATGATTTGAACAATGAAATCTAATGATCACACCCAGAGCAACAAGAAAGTGGTGGAGAGATAGAAATTGAAGCAATGAAAGACGGTTGCTTACTGAACAAAGCCTATAGTAAGAGGTCCTGCGTCTATAAGAATAGGCAATAAATTAAGGCACGTTTATAGGTGCATGCAGCAGTTAAAGTGATGCAGTGTTACCTTTCTGTTTCACTGCAGTGATTGGTATAAATATTACAGCAATTGCTAGGCATCTCAGGTAACCCCATTGAAAACTTCATCCAAAGTACCGAGGAGCAGTGGCGTGTTATTTGCAGCTGTTAACGGAAAGACATATCATTTCCTCCTTTTTGTATACTTGAATAAAAGCGACTGAACAGTGAGTGCTGTAAGAGGTGCAGCGTCCCTAGGAATGGGGAACAAAATTAAGTTTTAGTAAACAGAGGTACAAAAAGAAGCAAATATGCCTGCAATAATAGCATGATGGCCTACCTTTTGATCAACAGCTGTAAACAACCTGTCCCTGTCAGTCAGTTCTTTACATAGGCTTATCAATGCCAGAGCTTAAAGCTAAGAGCAATATGAGTAATGTTTATTGCGGTCACGGCCGTAAACAATTCTAGCGGAACACTCCATTACTGTAACTATTCAACCGTCCATTTATACATATCGTTCATTAAAGAACCATGCACATCATATTAAGTTGCTCTTTTCTACTCCCAAATGATTTCCTATAGAATTAGAATACGTGGATCGCTGCTTCGGTTTCAACATTCTTGCACGATGGCTATGGCGTGCACTTCATGCATACGGTACGGCACGTGAGGTACAAAGAGCTGTAATTGCCGAACAGGCGGACCTGACGCCCTGTCCCATTTCGCCTGAAAGTGCGCGCCGTCATCGAGCGCTTCGCGAGCAATATTTCGGACGATATGGTTGCCTCATACCGGCCGTCAATGTTTTGTACATTGTGTCCCGCGTGCACGTTGTTTACTTTGCAGTGACAGGGACGCAGTGCACACACGGCTGATGTGCCTTTTTGCTTGTATTGTTATTTTCCCCCGCCCTCGAAGCGCGTCTGCGAAATCGCTCTCCTATTGTCGCCGCTTTCTGATAACGCCCTCACCTGAAGGCACGTGGCCAGAAGGGGGGCGTCGATTAAGAAAATTTTGAAAAGGGGCTCACTTGCGCTGTTCACGGCTTTCAATTCCTCAATATGATATTAACCATTATAAAAGTGGAGGTTCATTATGACTTAATTATAGCCTAGTCATCAAGCGGCATCACGCACATGTCTGCCCCACTGTAAAATTCGCTTGCACAGACGGCACGAACAGTTTTCAAAACTTCGTCTGTACATCTGAAAACAAAAAACTGCCCTTAACTCTTAACAAAATCCAAAAACTGTGTGAACATGGCTTCCTGCGCGCAGAAGAGAGGCTGTCCAAAATATATGTACAAAGCCGGGCGCATAGTATCTGGTTACTAATTGATTGCGGAGCGCTGCACAGTCAAAAAACTGCGCAAATGGCTGCCTGCAGTGTTCTGTCACGTGTTAGTGGCATACACACCTGTTACGCACGGCTCCTCTATTTTCGGCCCAAATGCTATTCATATCGCAGCCAGCAAATAAGTCCACGCACTTATTGCTTGCATGTAACCCGGACGAAAATTCGCTTAGTTCTTGAAGTCATGCTTCGCGCAGTTGTTTCGAGGAGAATAAGGAAAGAGAACATTTGCGACTGGTAGGAGATTATATAGAACCAATTATGAAGCAATGGCATGCTGCAAAGATATATACTCACGGTCTAAGATGACGGCGTTCACTGAGTCTGATAATGCCGATGGTATCCCGCCGTTGCTGTAATCCGTACTCCGGCGACATTTCACAGCTCAGCTATTCACTGATATGTAGCAAGCACCAACCGGAGCACATGGACATGTATAGGCGCAAGAGAAAATTATGCACAGCACAATGAAAAAGAAAATTAATGAGGGAAGAAATTAAAGAAAGGTTTAAGAAGCTGTCACAAGTCTTGTAGCGTCTCCAACAAGCTCTGAAATGAACGCTTCGGGAGGAGGCCGCACAGCAGCGCAGGTGGGGATGCTGTCTGTTGTGTCTTGCACGTAGACGCGTAGGCGAGGGGGAACAACGACCCGCTCAACCAGCGCGTGATTCCCGCCGCGGTGTTGTGTTCGCAAGGGCTGCGCGTGGGAACGAAGGACCAACGACCCTCTCAACATTCCATTCGTCCTTTACCCAGCCCTCTTCTGCTTGCACCGGCCAGCCGTGACTTCGGACCGTGCCGATGAGCGGCCGCCAGCGCGCACCGCTCGAGTCGAGTTCTAATAAATAGTTTTGTTTTGTGTGTTCGCAAACGCATTGTTTCTTCAAGCCAACCACGGACAAACATTTTCTAAAAAAATAGAAAGACTCCCCATCTACCATCCACATTCTTGCGTAAATCCATACAGCTGGTGCATCGACAAATGCGCGCGTCCCCTCCCTTTCGCCACCTATGATCGAACAAAGGATGGTTGTTCGACCTTTTATATTTACTTCAAAATATTATATACTGTTGCGTGATGACTGATTATTAATGTCAAAGAGGTGGAGTTCCGAGCTTCTCTTCTATTCTGGCTAACTTTGGTTATAGATTATACAAATTATGCTCAAGTTAGCTAGCTGAAAATTATCCGACTAAATATATACATGTTTTTATTTGTATTCAGTTAATGTTCGCTTTTCGGGTATGAGTAGATGTTTTTATAAAAATTCGAAACATCGGCCCAGGAAACGAAAATTTTCCTAATTTGCAGGCCTTTATTTCAGAAAAGGTTCATGGTAGAGCAGCAATAATTCCACAATATGTTCTCAGCATAATTATCCGCAAACAGCTAAAGCTCATATTTTTATGACATTTGGATACAGAGATACGATCGCGCTAATTTACAGAAAACAGCGAACATTGAAAATTTTTAGGAAAACAAAAACAGTTTTCACATTGTTTAAACTTTTTCCGCCTATTCTACACTACCTCAGCTTTCAAAACCATTAAAACACCTTGCATAATTTTGTTGCGCAAGTAATTATGGCCACATCGATAAAGCCTTTGTCCAATTATAGCGCACCGCGCTGTTCTGAACATTCTACGGAATTTGTGAATTGTTCAAGGTTTTTAAATTTTGGCATATAATTTTGTAACAGGGAGAAATATATCTACAAAAGAGGATTAAAGATATATACATTGAGGAACAGCCAAGGAGCCAGGCTACGAGGGCCGCCCATTCGACGCACTTCTTTTTCTTAATCTTCCACAAACGAGCGCGCCACTTCGTCCTCATCATTCTCCAGCTGTAACAATATTTCTTCGCTCATGTTTTGTGTCGACTTCGCAAATCGACGGTGACAGACACAGCAATGAATGATTCAGAATCAATTTTGTGCGCGTCGAGGTCCTGAAGCGGTGTGGCATCAGGCAATACACGGACGTTTTTCGCAATCACCTTCACCTTAACGCGGATTGCACAAAAAGACGATAACGTTCAATGAGCAAGCAACGTATTCCAAATCATTTTAGTAGAATGAAAGAATTGGAAAGGGCATGGAAAACTGCCTCATTAAAACAGTGTTTGTAGGCTGCATTCGTTTTTTCGAATGACTCGACAGCGCACATTATTTTCATTCCTGTACAGTTTTTTTTTATTCCTTTGCCACCGCCTAGCGCGGTTGGAATGGTCAAACTCTTAAACTAATAGGCGGAAAAAACTATTTTTTTTTGTTTATTGGCGATATATATGTTGTGCGCCATATAAATGTACCGGGGCCTTCATGCTCGCAGTCTGCACGAAAAACTGTCATTTTTTTTTACCACCGTTTGAATGCCCAAAACTAAAATGGTAACCTCGCGAGTCTTCCGGCTTTTCATTTTCCAGTGATAGCGTCTAGAAAGTACACACATCGTACTCGGCCCTTTCTCCAGGTAAACAGACGATGCTGCGCGTAGTTCCTTATGGATAATACAAAAGCACTAGAACAAAAACATCGCTGAGAAAATGGTCATTTGTTCCTTCAACTTGAGGCAACGTTTTCCTTCTCGGCAATGAAAAAGCTACCTTCTAATCACTAATTTAATGTCACATGAACATGCTATGGCGACACGATTTCGTTTTTATGCGCGTTCTCACTGACAACTGGATTTGTACTATAGATTACGTATAGATGCAGGGACGTAATCGGCGTCCAATACAGGCATATTGGGTCGTGAGTGCTAGCCGGTCTGGGGTATACATATGTGGTCGCACGGTCGTGCTATCATTAGATATAATTGTGCGACAAACGTATGCGCCTGCGACGAAATCTGCATGCATGCCGATAGGCTAAAACCATAAACACATATAGCTGACCCCCAAAGGTGCGCCGCATATGACGAATCCAGACAGTTGCAGCGGTACGTGCTTGAATGCGTTATAGTAATTGTCGTCCCGTACGTGGTACTTGGTGAGGTCCGAACGATCGGCTGAAATGTTGTCGGAATTAAATGCCGCGGTTTGGCGTCCAGCGCACGTGTATTCAACCATAAAAATGGAGAATTTGTTTTGATTGAATGGTCAACGGAAAATATTCACTTCGGCAGCCCATTAAAGCTGCGTTTTTAGGATGGCAATGACATTTGCGAGATCAGGGGAAAAAGTGGTTCATCGTGGGCAGTTTTCATACAGGGATAGCTAATACTGGAAAAACACAAGACAAATTGCAATGGTCCATTACAGCCAGTTTAAAACAACGGAACGGTCAACGTCGGAAGAACACAGGACACCTTGGCCCATTGTAGCCAGTTTTAAAAACTGAACGGGCAACGCCGGAAGAACACTGGACAACATGGTCCATTGTAGCCAGTTTTAAAAAAGGAACGGCCAACGACGGCGGAACACAGGACAACTTGGTCCATTGTAGCCATTTTTAAAAAACTGAACATCCAATACTGGAAGAACAGAGGATAACATTGTCCATAGTAGCCATGTTTAAAAACCGGAACATCCAATGCCGGAAGAACACAGGACAACTTGGTCCATTGTAGCCAGTTTTAAAAAACGGAAAACCCAATGACGGAGGAAGGCAGGACAGTTCGGCCCATTATAGCCAGTTTTAAAACCCGTGCGACCATTATTGGAGGAACAACGGCAATCTCGGTCCAACATAGACATTCTGTATGTACGGCAGAGCCAATATCGGGAACTCACTGTACATCCTGGCCCAAGCTAGCCAGTGTTGGCTACTGGCAGCGCCAACACTGGGAGAGCACTGGCTAGAATGGGCCATTGTTGGACATTGTGTTGACTGGCATGTCCTATGTTGGGAGCATGCTGGTTAGGCTGGCCCAATGTAGGGCCACTGCTTGCCTTCGTACTTACAACATTGGCCCAATGCTTTGTGCTGCCTGGGGTGTGATATGCCATGTACTTAGGGCATATCACAGTTTTTGATGTGCATGATGTGATGTCTTCTCTTTTCATTCTCTTTACCTTCTCTTGTTCGGGGTTGCATATTCTTCAAACAGCTTTCAGCCGCAGATATCAGCACGCTCTTCGGATATCCGCTTCGTTTCAACCTCCGCATTTTTTCTGAATCTTTTGTTTACTTCTTCTTCATATTGTAACCCCACGTTTTTTGTGATGCATTCTTCTTCGTACCACAAAAACAGGCAGTTGGTAGCGAGCACATTATCTTTGTTAACGTTTTGGTTTAACTCTCTTTTGTGTGTGTATTGTGTTTGTGTATAACCATGCAGCGCCGGAGGTCGTCGGAGTCGTATGGCCAACTAGCCCGCTCGCAAGTACTACCGTTGAAAAACAGAAAAACAAGGATGAGAGAGAAAGGCAATCTACATAGCGATCATCACATGGCTCTCAATGCATTTGATGAAAATGTCGATATGTCAGTGGTTTGTATCCATAAAGGTGTGATTTAAAAAAGTGGCAATAAATTTGTTACGACTTTTATAAGTAAACTATTCGTATTCAGTAGATCCTCCAGAGGGTTTAATAGCGCATGTTAAACGTATTTCAATTTGTCTCCAAAGCCACTCGATTATGTATTTTTAGGTCTTGTATATTTTGTCCTTCATTCGTACTGATGTCGTCGCGCTATTCGTTCCAAGAAAATAAAGGGCACCACATTTATTTTCAAAGGTTCACAAATTTTATTTTCTTACAAATAAAGCACTTGATATTTAATTTGCCGTCTGCACTTGCAGCAGCTAAGAAATAATAGCTGCTGTTTTTTTTTCTCAACGACAGTGATAGTAATGTCCGATTGTTGAGAAGCTTGATTCATGTTGAAAGTATAAAAATAATGCGGTGAATGTTTGGTAGTTTTTGATGTGCAATTCAATATTATTCAGTAGGCCATTAAAATTACCATTAGTGATCGCGATGAACATTTTATCTCCTCGTCCCTATGTTGCACTGTTCACAAAAAGGGTTCGTGTACTCACCTGTTCAATCTGAAGCAAGGAGTTAACAGTAGCGGCCTATAAAGGAATGTTACAGCATGATGTTATTCTTGTTATCAATTCTGAAAGACTAATTTTTGCCTAAATCCTTTGAAAGTACCTCTGGTGCAAGTGGTCTTTCTAGGGGTGTTATAACAGTTCCAGTATTACTAATGTTGCGATTCGCTACGTTTTTCAAGGTTGTGCAGAGTTTTCGGTTTCCTGGTATAAAATATTGTTTTATGACCCTCTTGATACAAATATGAGAAATATTTAGGATCTGCTTTATTGGGATCACATTGCGATTGGTAAGACCACAATACGTTTACGTACAGGGATTTCAATTGTAGCTAAAATGTGCCAACAATTCAGTTGGGCTGACATTCATTTATATCTGGTCGAAATTAAGGCAAAAGTCTTGAATGGCTCACACTGCCTTTTTATATGTTTATTTCCAGGCTCTATCACACCTCAATATACATACATTAAAATACATCGCAGAAAAAACACAACCCTCCAGCTCCTACGAGTATTGCTAATTGACACACTGAAATTTTTCAAGCTCAAACAAGGGCTCTAACCTTGGTAAACACTCCGAGACACTTGTTTGAGTTTTCAAAACCTCAAAAAACCTGTGAATACTTTCACGAAAGTACACGCGTGCCGGCCAGTTTGTTCACCAAGCCACTAAATGACAGCATGAAGAAGTCATCCTAAAAATAAAAATCCTGTCTCCACCGGAAATCGAACCGTCACACCTTAAATCCTCAACCGAACGCTTTAACCAACTGCTCCACGCCCTTTTTCATTGTCGGTAAACAGAAGTTCAGATAACAATAAAACCCGTCTGCATAGCTTCGGCTTACGTGAAAAATTAAAATCGGCTCATGCGCATGAGTTCATCAAATACACTTATTCACGCAGGCGGCTCAGTGAGTGCCAGTTTGATTTCCGGCATGTAAGCCGCACTTTGGGCAAAGTTTTCACGAACAGAACGAACATAAAAATCTGCATGGCGCACTTCTAGTCTGGTTAACTAGATACTGCTGAGTCTCAGAAGCATCACCAGGGATCATGAATGTTAGCAATAAATACTGCCTCCAGAGGGAATCGAATCACCATCCTTTGAATCTCCAGCCGAGCGCTTTACCAACTTCGCCACGCCCGGGATCGTAAAAGCCACATCATTTTTCTCCTTGTCTGTCGTAAGGAGGATAGTATTGAGGACAATGACGCTGCAACTAGGCATAATGGCACTGATGACGTTAGCAGAGATAAGGAAGTTGTATTTAGTTGATGATGATAATCAGAGCAAACATGATGCACCGTGTGTACTAGCAACGCTTAGGCTTTCACATTTCTACAGTGTAGATTCCACATTACTCTGGGAATTTGTTAGTTAAAACGGGAATTTGAAACAACGGAAAGCCAGCGTTTATATTTATTGCAAAAATATTCTGGTTGTGCAAGTCACTGACATATTTTAGTTCTTCCATAGTGCATGATTTTAAGCAGGGTATTATACTAAGGCAGAACAAATTCTCTACTCACGTTTACTATATCTCCTGCATCACAATGAGACATGATGTCGTGAATGCACTGTGTAGGAGAAAAGAAGCCATTTTGATTGATTTCTTACTGTCTTATAAGGCCTCCGCATGCATTACATGGCTTATGCGTAAATTCAGCGTCATTGATATATGTAGGAAGCTGCCGTACCGCAAGACTGCGCAATTGTGTTTTGTTTTCCTGTGCACCGTCAAAGTACGTGGTCATGCTCTTTCCTTCAAGGTTAACTAATCAACCCGCGTCAGCCATTTTCTAGTAAGAACTTGAGTTATCTATTGTATGCATTTGGGTAACTCTTAGCATTGCTGGGGGTTTCCACGAATCCTCAGTTAATGTGAACCATGCGGACGAACCTGGTTGGTGTTGTATTTGCATTTTTCAGGGAAGTTGGAAAGCGCGGTGCAAAAAAAAAGGGGGGGGGGGGATTCAGAATACGGAGGACAGGGGGAACAAAGTGAAAAGTATACGCCATTCCGAGTACTGTATATTTAGTAGTATGTGTTGTTCAATTATTTAGTTTGTTCCGCAATTCAGTCAATAGTGATGGAAAGAAAAAGAGGCCAAGAAGTCCCTTAACGTCAGCAGTGGTCAAACTGCACCATTTTAAAAGTTGTTGGGTATGCCTAGATTCTCATGAAAGTCGTGTGACGTGGTGTTACTGTGCTGCCTACTTGAAAGCGAGATGGACACTAGTATTTTCCGCCGTCAAGAAATCTTTGGCAGTTATTTTGTGATGCAGAAGCAATACGGAAAATCCGAAGAAGCTTAAGGAAAGAAATCAGATATAGTCTTTCTTCTGAGTAACGCACCTTGCTCCAGTTGCTTGGCAGGGCGAATATAATTTTGTCTTCACAAAATTGTACACCAAAGACGTCGCTGTCATTGCTTGAGTGCAAGTAGAAGTCAATAAATTCCGAAACTGAAGAGGAGCCTGTGCGAAAACACAGGTGCAAAAAAGAAGTCATTTTCTGGTTAGATATGCTTTTTTTCAGATATGCTTCATTAAATATTAGCTGATGATATTCTAGGCTGCCTAACAAACCTTGATGGTTACAACTTTTATAAATGCATGACTGTCCAATGCGTGATTTATCTGCAACAACCAAGGTTACTTCGAAACAACTGATGCATTTCAGCGCTGATGTCGCTCAGATCCGCGCAGCTACTGTCTTTGGAGGCCTGCAGATGTATTTACCGTTTATTAATTTTCATTCATGAAAAATAAAAAGATGAAAGTTGGCGTGAGGTGAATGCGCCTTTGGATAGTAAGAAATTATATATCATTGACATAATTTTCATTAAAGCAGCAGAAAAACAAGCTGAAGGTTCGCAATTTGCGCATTTGAATACTACTCCATGCATCTGCTCTCACAATAAAGGCTTTTACATAGTTCTTTTGCTATAATTTTTAAGTACGCTTGAAAAATACGAGTGAGAAGTTCAAGCGCATGCCCTAAATTGAAGCGACACAGCACATGATTCGATGCAACGGGAAAACTAAAATATTGCTGATGATTATGTTACTTTCTATTGCGAAATTTAAGCGCAGCTTATTAGTGTTTTCAGCTTTTCGATAGAATAAAGCGGCGAATTCGAGCAAGACATGTATTTACAATTACAGACAACTTTTTGTTTTTCACACATACCCCTTCTTCAAGAAACAATCCACTAAAAGTTCTTGATTTAAACACACATATAGTCTGCGTTACAACTGAAAAGGTGGCGGTGGCGCTCGAAGGCATTGCATTGGTTGCCTCGGTCATAGCAGAGAGTGAACTATTTATATAGGAAGGCGGTTCGCAGTGGCGAATGGCGGCGGCTATGCGTTTCGGCTCGGGCGGAGCGGGCTACCGACCGTTGCATCGAATACAACCAGCGTTCGTTGAATGCATCAAAGTTCACTGGCACAATCTACCTTTATGCTGGCAGCGTGTGGTGCCGGCCGACGCTTTCCTGCTCCACTCGGTCAGCCCTCCGCGGCGGCGTGTATCCGCAGTGCAGATCCTGCTTACGAGGGACAATGCCGACGGCGACGTCGCGAAATGCAGGAACGGTTGCCAAAGAGCTACGCCCTAAAAGTAGGTGCGCGTGGAGATCCGAGAGGCTCACTTAACCAACCAATACACACGTTTTTCTAAGACACTGTCGGGTTGCCGCCTCCTTGCCCGTCTACACATCCAACATGTATACCCTTATGAAAGAGCGTGTACGTCTCCCTTTCGATTGGAGATGCGCCCTCCACGTACGCCCTCTTCCTAAAACATGACACGTGAAGTCCACAATGGCCGCCGCCTGGCGCGGGTGGAAGCGCTGGACCGCCATTATGGGTCGAAACCCGGCATTTATTACGTGGATGCTTCCGGCCCCCATCATGGGGGATATTACACGGCTGCAGTGCTCCACCAGTCCAAAACTGTTTACGGGCTTACATTTCGCGCCCATGACATAACTCACGCGGAGGAAGTCGCCATTGCGCAAGCAACTACCCACACTGATTCCAAAATATTCATCTCCGACTCGCGAGAGGCCTGTCGGAACGTCAAGCAAGGCTGGGCTCCATACTTAGCCTATTGACTACTTCACAATTGCACCTATACCGGGGACCCCGCTCACCGAAAAACAGTATGGGCTCCTGCACATATGGGTCTCGATGGGAATGAGGCAGCCGATGCCGCCTCCCGCGCGTTTTCTTTCCGGGCTTCCCATCTCGACCCCCTAGATCAGGATTTCGAATTCGAACCCGCGTATTCTTTTAAAGACATTGTTATTTATTATCAACCTTGTCATAGCCTTTACCGTTACGCGAGTAAAGGTGTATCTAAGATGGAGGATCGGCTTCTACTCCGTCTCTATACCAACACTTTGCAGTGCCCAGCAGCACTGAAACATTTCAATCCTTCCTTCACGAGCAGTTGTCCGCAATGTGCGGAGATGTCTTCGGACATCTACCAGATGGTGTGGGCTTGTCCATCCAACGCAGCTATTCCTCATCACCTTGACCCCACTCGGGAGGACTGGGAGGCGACCCTGCCCTGCTGCTATGACCTGCAGGCCCAAAAGGCCTTGGTCGAGCGCGCCTGGGCAGCGGCCGACGCCACTGGGGTCCCGCACTAGGGACCCCGCCTAGTATTTGTAAGGACCGGATCTTCAAAGCTTCGGCTCATGCATACCTCCACCCCTTTTGAGTTATTAAACGTTCTTTACCCCGACCTTAGCTGCAATATGTATCTTTATTAGACGCTTTAAAAGCGATATGCATTTTAGAGTACACTGAAAGCTTACGCAGCTATGCTATCCACAATCGCTGAGGCTACATTAACAAGACGACGTAAAAGTGCCCTTAAAATAGTATTTATTCAGTAACTTAAAACGAAATTTCCATCCTCGATCTCCGCAAATCGTCAGGTGCATCCCTACGATTCTGGTGGGATCGTAAGAACAAAGAAATATTTTCCGACGATTACGTTACTTCCTAATGCGAAATTTGAGCGCAGCTCATCAGCTCTTTCACCTTTTCGATAGACTGAGGCAAATATTTAGAGTAAGGCAAGATTGTACAATTACAGACAACTTTTTTTTTTAATTTCTCACACGTATTCCTTCAAGACACACTCAACTAGCAGTTCCTGGATGTCATGAAGGAAGCTTTGTGGTCGGAGAACTGAAGAGAGCAATTAATTTATCGGGAGGTTACGGGAGGCAGCGCGTGGGCCCATAGGAATGTTGCCCGGCGAAGAGATAACAACGACTGACTGCCGCTGACGCTGCTAGCGAGTCAAAATTACGTGTTCTGCTTTTTGGCTCCGGATGCACGTACCGCGATCAGCTGATAGCGAGGCGGCGATTCAGCAACCGGAGAACTCGGATAACACCGCCACAGCCGTCGGAAAAGGGGGGGGGGGTGTACACGCAGGCGCGTAGGATGATGGCAGGAGCTCGCGCAGCAATCTGATAACACGATCTGCTGTCGCCACGGAGGAAGACGGTAGGGGGGGGAAGGAGTGCCCGCTGCCCCCCCTGTGGAGCTGGTTACGAGGGACAACGGAGATGATGACGGCTACGCGAAACGCATGAGCGGGCGCAAGAGGGCTGCGCTCTAAAATTCAAGATATATTTTTCATTGTCCTAATCTTGAGAAATGTTGTGCGAGCAAGTCGATAAAGTTTAAGAAATTGTCATCTGCATCTGAGTTTCAAATATATTGTGAATCCAATGAGGCCTCTTTTTTCTGACGATTAAACAAAGAAGGTTGCTTTATGCAAACCAGTATACAACACATAAGGGGATGAATGACATTTCCATTCCGACGCTAGAAAGGCTATCAGAAAGCATTATTCGCGTCCAGCGCCTGTGCACGTACACCGCTTTGTTATCCGAGTATACGTACTCGAAAAAAAACGGATAAAGCCGGAAGAGGGCGAATAGGGGCTGGTTGGCACGTATTGAAGAAAGTAAGAGCCAGGCAAGACGGGACAAGACATGCGCTGGTTATAAATAATAATAATAATAATAATAATAATAATAATAATAATAATAATAATAATAATAATAATAATAATAATAATAATAATAATAATAATAATAATAATAATAATAATATTTTGGTTCAGAGGAAAGGAAAAGCGCAGTATCTGTCAAACTTGTTTCTGTGGACACCGCAACCGCGCCGTAAGGGAAGGTAGGAAGGTGAGAGCGAAAGTGGAAAGAGAGAAAGAGGAGCCGTAGTGGAGGGCTCCGGAGTAATTTCGACCACCGGGGGACTTTTAACGTGCACTGAAATCGCACAGCACACAAGCTCCTCTTCTTTCGTTGCCGGTGAAACGCAGCCGCTGCCGGTTGGGATCCAAGCCGGCCGCCGACGGCTGAGATTCGTGATCGCATGAATAACTAGCTTGCTTTATTTTTTTTTTAATTTTGAGTTCAGTGAACAAAGCTCTGCCAAACCTGATAGAGAGTTCCTCAGTTTGGTTTCTATCGGATTATGACAAGGCTTACGAACCCATCATATTGAACTGAGAAAAGGCGCACAACATTGTTAACCGCCGCGAAATCGTGATACCTGAGAGCTATCGGCAAGTTTTGTAAGCATTCATATGACTTATTTAGTCGGATATAAATATTGCACCAGCATTTACACCATAAAGAATCGGTAAATAAAGTCTTTCAAGGGGCCAGTTTAATACCTCTGTCACACGAAAACTTCCTATCCTCATTGAACTCGATCTGCATTGTGGCTTTGAAGGAGGATTGAAGCATCTTGTGCTACACGGGTGTTTTCAAAGAGCATAAAGAAATATCTTTCGTGTGCACTAGGTGATGCCAAATATATTGAGTCAAGAGATGAAGCACTATAACATGGGCCACGAGTACAATGCCAGATCAAGTCAAAGACTTTGAGTGGAGACGGCGGTGGGGCGTGCTCCCGACTAGGGATCGTCTCTATCGATGGGGGGTTGTCGCCAACAGTCAGTGCCCGCAGTTTGGAGCACCGGAGATAGGGGATTATTTTGCTTTTGAGTGTCCCGTATCAAAAGTTATGTGGCACCTAGTCTACCGTGGCATGTACCTTTTTCGTCCTCTGGAAGCGCTGCTGCCTGACGGAAGCACGCAGGCAGCCGGCACGAGCCATGTACCCGGCGCTGCAGAGCCTTCGCCTCCTGCTCTGGGAATACCTGTCAGAGCGGCTCGAAGTAGACGGGGAGGCGCGGTTTCTGCAGCGCTGGCACACACAGTACTTTGTTGTGAGACCAAATGGGCTAACCATGCCGACATTGTTGTATTGATGCCACAAGTAGTGTGCATTGGATCATAACATGTATGCATGGACATCCTCCCCCCCCCCCTTTTTTTTTTCTTTCCCCTTCTAGTGCATTGGGAGGGAGAGATTTGAGTTGTACTCCCTTTATTATTGTATCTTTTGTATCCTTTTTTGTACCAATTGATATAGATTGTATAAAAGGGCAAGCAGACTCTGATATGGAGATAAGACTGTTAATGTAAAGTGATTTACAACATCTGTATTGTATCGGCGTATTATTCTGTATCCTTTATATAAGTGTATGTAGTGATGGGTCCACATTGTCAATGTATTGGGCTTTTATGAGTTTGGAAGTCAATAAACTTCTCTTTGTGTAATCGGTCGTCTGCTCTCGTCTGCCGTCAGTCGCAATGAGTCTCAAAAAGAAATGCGAGATTGGGGTAACGAATGGGCAATTTTAGTGTCTATAGTAGCATTTTGCTTTTGGCGCCTCAGGTCACCTAATTTATCTTTCCAGTACTCGATGAGTGCAGAAGTTTCTTTCGCTCCACAGTTTCCGCAATGACCATGGAGGAATGGCAGGTCTCTGCGATTTGGCTGCACTTTTTGCAGCAGTTCAAAAATTCTGCACTCTGGCACTCGATTTGAGAAGTGCAGTGAGCGCCACCTGCACTCGCGTACTCAATTAGGTAACGTGCATGCCTAAAAGTGCAAAAGTTTTCTGCACTTTGGCACTCTCACCGAAGCAAGTGCAAGCGGTGCACGCGCGACAGCAGCACACGACATGCGCATTTGTTTGAACGGCGTGGAGCGGGAACTCTTTCCTGTATTAGATGGTAGCAGCTGCCACGCACTGGGAGACGGAGGAGGGCTACTGTACGATACCAACGTAGGGTTTTGAAAGCAATGAGTTCTTTGTTGGCCAACTAAGGATTCTTTTTTGAAACTCCAGATGGCCTCCGCGTAAGCATTGTTTCCGAGGGCGACAGCGCGGGCAGCCGCGAAGAGATACAGCACCGCGACCACCGGCACCTCTGGGAGCTTGTGCGGCAGCCGATGACACGGGCACAAGCGCTGAAGCGCAGCTGCTGCCCGAAAATGAGATGGAGACGTGGCCTAGACACAAAGTGCTGTATTTAATTGAAAATTTTAAAGAGCTAACGCACTCAAGAAGCGGCTTCAGGTGAGTCGTCCGCAGCGATTAGGCGAAGCACAAGAGCGTTTTGCTTGTGAATAAGTAGCTTTGCTCATATTTCTCTGATTAGCGTCTTGCGAAACTTTCTTTTGCTTGTTTATTCATGCGCACAGCCAGCGGCATACGGTGTTATCACTGTTTTTGTGAAGCGAGACGCGCCCAGATTTATCTCAAATCTTCGATGCCTCTGGCAACAGCTTTGACGTTGTTCTAGCTGTAGTTGTTTTTAGCCCTTTCTCAAAATTTCCATGTCGACTTAAAACTGAGCGCGGCCAAAAGCAGTGAGGATTATGTTCTCGCTACCGAGTGCGCAGTTCCTTTGCGGGCTAACAAAAATAATATGTCGCTCTAACCCATACAAGAACGAAGGAAATGTAGATCAGGCTGACTGAACTTATCAACGTTCATTTTGGAGCTATCTGCACAATGTGAGCCATTCGTCTGATTCACAGTACACAAAGTACAGTAATTGCAGTCTCGCTTGAAACAGTAAAAGGAGTCGCAAACAACGCCAAAAAGGCCGATAGTGGAGCAGGCAGCCAAGACAGACACGTCGGGCGCACCCGTAGACCCGTAGCAGACGACAAGGCTTGCACGTTTGGCGCTTCTGTTATCGAGTTGGTCGCGCCACACAGGGCGCGCCACACTCGCACTACTGGCTCCTGCCACGAAACTTTTGTGAACTGCGCCCCGAAAGTGCAGTCAAATCGAGGAGACCTACCATCTTTACAAGAGGTGGACCGTGGTGTCGAGTTTACAAAATAACTCAATATTAACAAGGTTAATGCTCTATGAATGTTCTAACAATGTTTCAAAATTTTTCTGTCATGTTTGCAATACATTTATATGTTATCATTTGCGGTTTTATCGCAATTATTTGTTTTCAAATTTTAGAGCACGCTGATGACGAGGGTGTCGACGACCGCTTTCGAGTGTGCCTGAAATCTCAAGAGCGAGTGAGGAAGCAGCCTGAAGTCAAGCAGGCTCGAGCTCAATTGCACTTGAAATTTGCCGTATGACAACCTCGATCTGCATTGAGTTGAATGCAGATCGAGTTGAATGCAGATCGAAAGTGTTTTGTGACGGGGGTATTAGACTGCTAGAATGGAGAAGCATAAAAAAACGTTTTAATATATTTTCATGCAGTGTAGCTACGTATTAATGTTTGCAGAAATGCATGTTAACACGCCAAAAGAGTAACGAAGAGCACATTTTATGGATGTCTAACCCTAATGTACCCATTGGATACTTACCGACTCGAAGCCTTCCATTCAAAAAGCCAAAAAGTATGTTCCGGATCAATGTGAGGATCCCAGCTGCATCCATATCTTCAAAAACTGCCAGAAGTGTACACTGTAAGCATAATAATGATTGAATGTAGCTGCTAGATATTCGGTGTCTTGAATCGCTTGTGTCTCAACAAGGCAGTGGTAGAAATTTCAACGTGTACAGTTCATTATTGCTGTGCTTGTTCTCGGAAATGCACCAGTACTTGCAATAAGACGTCAAGTGATCAGAAAGCCAAACACACTGCGTTTGTCCTGTCATCATGCGATAAGATACTGTACGACCAGAAGACATTTTGGGCTGCGCGTACAAGTAAACCGAAATTTACTAATTTACTAGCAGAAGCAGTAGTCTCCCTCTTCACTTCATTGTTTTTTTTTCTGACGTAGTTGCTTAACGAGAACGTAACTAATAATGGCTGGGATCGAGGAATCAGGGCCTAACATCAGAGTGAGTGGACGCTCGTATAATGCAACGATTCATCCATCGCCATGTCGCGCGGCGCCTCCCTGTCAGCCCAGCGCGTAATTTTACGCGATGCCTGATGCGCGTACCAGTTAGTAGATATTATTTCTTAGTAAATATGACCAATATGCCTTGCTGCGGGGTTCGCATGATGCGTGGAATCATAACTGAATTTGGCACTTACTAGTGTCAATCCTGCCCTAGTTCGGCATCAACTCGAGCCTGCCAAGTATCTTGGAAGTTCTGGTATATCGAAAAGCAGTGGATGGCGCTTGATTGTCTTTTTTGCTAGACAGAAGCTTCCTTCCAAGCTATTCTTTCTTCGCTGTCGGAAATCATAAGAGAAATTTGCTCACAATTTAGTGGGCGTTATTAATTATAGGTTTCGACACTAGTACGTACAATTGACGAGGTATACTTAGCTCTAACACGGCTATGTCATCCGACCCCACACGTTTCACTACGCGGATGTGATTCCTGCTTTTCCTCCATTTCCTGCTTCACAAATAATCTTGTTCGGAAAAAGGATGTACCATTTTGATTAATTTCAACATGACGGGCATCCAGGATCCTACTCAGCTCCGGTTACTCGCTCATATTGTAGCCGTAAAGATACATTGAATACAATGCCAAACCCAGTCTGATTGAATCGTTCTTTTCGTGAAGAGTTGACACTTTATTTTATATTTAGGTCAGTTCGTCAAAATGTTGGACAATAGTGTCTGTTCGAAAGCGTTCAATGAATATAGATCACAAGGTCTTGTAAAGAAACTAATTGCCTTCAAATATTGTTTGCATAACGGAGTGCATCTTATGCTTCTACAAAAGCGTAATGCAGGTAACTAAAGCAGAATGGAGGATCGCAGTCACGTTTAGAATGACAAAAACAAACTTCTTAGCGTTACTTCGATACCCACGTATTTATTCCGCCTCAGATAAAATTCCAGGTGTGAACGTATTGTTCGCGATTCAGACGTGTGATTGTTTCGCAAAAGACTTTGGCACCAGCTGCCAAAAGAAGAGAAAGAACGGCTCGAACAGTACTGTCGGTAACTGCCGTCAGCCGAATGTTGTTGCCAGAAGCACAGCGTAACGTTACCGATTGGTAGCTTTATATGCAATAAATAATGGTATGCTTCATTCTGGAAATTGCTCCCCGTCCAATATGGCAAGGCTGGTTGCGCAATAAGAAAATTAACAGCAAACGAAACAAGGCAATTTTTGTCTCAGTCTATAACGCGCTTGTACTCGATGAAGCAACTCTATTCTAGCTTCTATGAATAACAAATAATAAATAAAAATAAATACATAAATATACCTACTAATACTGTACACACTAAATTTGTCTGCATGGCTTTGCTTGATCCATTATATACAACATATATAACATCTTCCCTTCACCTCTCTTATATATGACACGTTCCCCTGAAGCCGCCTTAACCTAGCTTCCTGCGCATCTCTTGCACTCCGTTTCAGTTTCGTATGGAGAAAAGCGTCGGATTTCATCGTCCTTATATAAGCCTTTGGAGAATGGGTTTTTATTTGCTTCCAAAACTAATATAGCCTCCCCTAGCTTCCGACCTGTCGAGGCTTCCAGCTACACTTTGAGATAAACCAACTAACTGCTATAATAAAAACGTTATTATTTTGATTTATTTCAGCTCCATAAGGATAGCATGTTTGCAGCATTCTGAGTACGCGGGAAAAAGAGTTTGTTCTTGCAAATAGCAGTTCAATAATTGTTAAACGAACAATGTAGCAGATTGTTTCAGCAGCACCTGAGAGTTTCTTCTCGAAAATCGTTGTTCTTCCAAATTCACCATTTTTATGAGATTTTCAATGTCTTCGGGCCTTAAACAACCGCAAAAATATACTTCTGTTTTGTTGAGATTCAGGTATGGTCCTTAGCCTAATTTGCATCCTTTTTTATGGTGTCCCAAGGGGAGGAATTCACTGATATGTCCAAGCGTGTGCTGCTATTTTTTCTATTTTCTGTTTTATTTGTTCTCAGTGTAGGCGTATGACGGCAAAGAGCGCTGTCAGCTAGCACCTTAGGTCCCGGCGGTCTTTCACATTTTAATAAAAGAAGTGCGTTATTTGCTTTAACAATTTGCACAGGTAGCCAGAAGGATTTACGCGAGATTCAAGTTGTTTATCACATTTAAAACCTATTAGAGGTGGCACCTCAATGCAACTGCAAATATTGGTTTAATTCATTGAAATTTCAAACAATTTACGTTTGTGCAAACACCTGTCTGGAGTATCAACAGCTGTGAAATATTTTTTAAGCGGGTTCGAAGAGAAAAAATGCCCAGGGCTTTTTTATCGTCTTTCAGGAGAATGCAGACGCAAAATGTCGAAAGTTAACATTTTCACTGCACGTTTAGAGCGATTTAATGCCCTACCAAGAGTCAAGGCGCCTTACGCCATTTTACTTCAGATCGCAAGCAAAGTTTGAGGGCTAAGAATGCGAAATAAAAATCTCACGTAAAATATTCTCTTTCACTTTGCATTGCTTCCATTGTAGAAAAACAGAGCAGTTAATTTCCCGCCATCCACCACGTGGTGGCACATGGCAGTGACAACAGAATTGTAGTCAATTTGCGAAAATGTGTTAGACACTCATCATTTCAAAGTCAAATGAACGTTTTGGGGAGTGGGACAGTCCAAGCTGAGAACACAGTAACAGTTGAGAAAAGAGTGCCATGCCACTGTTATGGCTCAGCATCAGCGTATCTCTGGGTCAGGCTGAAAAGCTGCCCTCCTATAAAGAAATTCAGTTCTGTCGATTCGCGAAACCTTAGTGGCGCTTACTAAACATTAAATAACAAAGAGCAGCATCAGCGAAGAAACGCACGTACTTACTCCAATCATCTTGACTACTTGGGGCAGCCCTGTCTGCATATATAACAGAAAAGAGATGGTTATAAGTCCATGGTGGTACATCGCCTATATCATACACGCAGATATGAACAGGCAGAGTGGCCGTAAATTAGTAAGTGGTGCAGTTGTTCTTAACGCAAGCAAAATAGTGCCGATTAGTGACATAAATAAATTGCTTTGTTTCGACTTGCCTCAATTATGCGATATATGACCTGTGTTGTGTTGATTTCAGCGCAAATAACCTGATAAAGTTATCCTGCGCGAAAAAGAGGGTTAATATTACCCTTTTCGGGAAATAGAATATATAGGAAG
The DNA here is from genome assembly GCF_055883805.1 of Amblyomma maculatum. NCBI lineage: Eukaryota > Metazoa > Arthropoda > Arachnida > Ixodida > Ixodidae > Amblyomma > Amblyomma maculatum. The sequence continues at coordinate 80,345,638 of NC_139348.1, forward strand.
TTCAGAATCGGTTCGTAACACAACAGAATTGCAATGCTTTATCTACATATAACTTTATTCGCATACCCCACAATAACCGTAATATCCTATGCATATTTCTTGTAAAAACAAAAAGGATCTTTATTGAAGCTCTTTGTTTTTCGTCTTGCGCATTATAGGTTTGTAAGTAATCCAGCGCCATATGAAAGTAAGTCTAACGCATCTCCAATACTTGCACTCGCATATATTATTGCAAAAGAAGTGCAAATATACGCAGGTTTAACTACGAATGATTGCCTCAAGAGCAGCCAGTAAAATAAAACCAATCATACCTCGTTACTGCATACCATGTCATCTTCTGGGCACTGAAAAGAGAAAAGTGAGAGGTTGAGTGATTTGAATGGCAATTTGTTTTTTCCAAGTGAACTCTCAAGAAATCGATAAAGAGGACAGCTTTTAATACAATCTAGTTGTCGTTATAAGGACTGGTATATCAACGCTGACTCTTTTATCAGTTAATCGAAATATCCTGCTGAATATAAGGACTACTAGGCACAATAACACTTTGTCAAAATATTGCGTAAGGGATAACGAAGACTTCAAACAGCAATTACGAGATGCCATGCTTTACTGAAGAAGGAAGCGGAGGCAAGCAACTGGATCCTTATTAAGGCGAAAGTCTTTAATGGCTCATCCTTGTCGTCAACATAAGTGTCATGCTATTGCGGCGGCCCTGAGAGTAAAAAAAAATAAATTAATAAACCTTGTTTCCCACCAGCGAATCGTACCTCCATCTCTTGGATCCCAGCCCACCTCTTTACCACTGCGCCACGCCGCGTATTTTTTTCTTTATTGCCTGGCTTTGTCAAACGACATAACAGAAAAGGAAAATCCCATCAAAACATGAAAGATTGGTTTGGTTTGGTTTTGTGGTGTTTAACGTCCCAAAGCGACTCAGGCTATGAGAGACGCCGTAGCGGAGGACTCCGGACATTTCGACCACCTGGGGTTCTTTAACGTGCACTGACATCGCACGGCAGACGGGCGCCTTGCTTTTCGCCTCCATCGAAAAGCAGCCGCCGAGGCCGGGATGCGATCCAGCGTCCTTGGGAACAGTAGTCGAGCGCTGTAACCACTGCGCCACCCTGGCGGTGTCAAAACATGAAAGAAAATACACAGGGCGGTGTACATGTAGAAATGTCATGATCAGCCAGTGTTATAATGGCGTCGACGCTTTAAAGCTCCCGCAGCGCCAGCAAAAGCTCTACCCTTGAGAGCCATTCGGAAGGTTCTGCAGCCACTTTCTGAATGGCAATAAACCGCTTCATACTCTTTAGAGAAATAAATTCGAGCAGGTCTGGCATCCCTGTCACCGTGATAGCCAGCCATTCTGGGGCGCCATATTGTGAATCGCTCTTCACAATTCCCGTTGTGTACAGTGAGAATGTCAGCGAGATTTCGCGATTGACAGATACTGCGCCTGCCCTTCCCTATAGACGAATTATAGAACGCCTATGAACTTTAATGCTTTCAATGAAATGCTGGTTGCGTTTGGCAAGGGGCGCGCGATGTACTGTCAGGATAGGGCACGACGTCACAAGGTGATTAATGCATATACGACGCATTCCCATATAATTTGGTCGAGAGTAGCCTTCTCCCCCCATGATTAACAAACAACCTTTTCCAGTTCTCCTGGTAGTAGGCGAACGGCCAAAATTGGGTTATCAAAATTTCTAACTTGCAGTCACTGCGATGCGGTCGCCTTTCTACTACTTAGTGTCTTATCCTGTAATGGCAGTAGTTTTCGGTTTAATCTAAAATTCTAGACAATTTCACAATATGTTTGCGCGCGTTCATCCAGGTTCTAGCCATCCGGCGGTTGTACTGTTACCCGGAAGTAGATAGCTCGGGCTAACTCGTGTGCCGCTTCATTTCCGGGAACCGATGAATGCAGTGGGGTCCATGTTAGGCTGACCTTGCGGGTCAACACTTTGCCGGCCACGATCTTCAACGCTTCTGACGAGATTCTGCCTTTCATGAAATTCCAGATAGCAGTTTTACTATCGCTGACTACAAATTTTGCTTCCGTTCAAACGAAAGCAAGCGCTAAAGCAACTTCTTCGGCCGTCTCTATGTTACGGCTGCGAATAGTGGCTGCCGACTTGGGGGCTCCTACTCCGTTGACTACCGAGGCAACCGCCGCGCCAGACTTATCACTACCCACGTCCACGTAGGCGACCTCTTCGGGATTCATTTTTCCGAAGCGTTTTGTTAGCGCTTCGGCTCTCTTATTCCTCCTCTCGGTATTATGCTCCGGATGCATATCCATCGGGAGGGGGGCATCACTATTTTCTCTCTACATTTAGTGGGACGTTAGTTTTAGGGTGCAGCCCACGGTCGGACTGCAAGCCTGCCATCTGCAAGATGGCGCTGCAGGTGGTGGTGGTGCTGCTAAGTCTCTCTAGCTGAGACATGCGAACTGCCTATGCGTATTATTCCCAGTTATTATGCACCCCATGGAGAGGGGTTTCTCCGTAGAGGTGCACATCGGGAGTCCTAGGGCTCTCTTGATAATTCTTCGGATGAGAGTGTCTAATTTCCTCTTTTTTTCCGCTCTAAGATTTAGTAAAGGTGTAGCGTAGCACACTCGGCTAAAGATGTAAGCCTGTAATAGTTTCAATAGGCTTCTCTGTTTAAAGCCTCTGCCCCTAAGGTAGAATCTCCTAAAGATGCCTTGAACTTGCGACGCGTAGTCGTCAAGCTTTTTTATGACGCCGTCATTGTATCCGTTTTCTTGGATAAAAAATACCAGAATTCTGATTTGTTCTACTTTAGGAATAGTATTACCCTAGACTTTAATTTCGAATTTTGAGTCTATGTTTCTCCTAAAGAATCTAGGATTATAGACGAATAATTCTGAGTATTTTGGTGAGCAGGAGAGGCCTCTATCGGTGGCGTAGGCAACGGCCGTGTGCGCTGTCTCCTGCAAACGCTCTTCTATGCTCGCGTCGGTCTCCTGGCTAATCAGAGGTTTACGTCATCCGCCTATATGCTGCAATTTAGACCCTTAATTTTCTTGAGGGCCATGTGGAGTCCTCGCATGACCGCGGTGAAGAGGTAACGCAACAGGACAGAGCCTTGCGGCGTGCCCTTCCTCCCTAGCACCCCATCCGGGGACACGATGTCTTGTAACTTTATGCAGACGGTTCTGTCTGACAAAGTATTTTATGTACTTGTAGGTTTTCGTGCCTACACCTATGTCGATTAAGCCCTGGAGTATAGCCTCGGGCTGGAGTCGAGGAAGATATCAATAGCAGAGAGAGCTATAGCCCTGCTGGGGAGCAAAGACCCGTTCGACAGCAACAAGCCGTCCGCCTGATGGCCGAGGCCGTGAAGAGACAAAATCTCTTTGTTAGTCTTCAGTCGCGGAGGCTCCAGCCCCCATCCCCTTGGCCTCCATGCTGGGAGTGGGGATTAAGGGACCTCTATTTAAGGTGAACGATAAAAGTTGTTATTTATCTATCCATTCATGCATATATGAAGCTAACTCCATCGGGCGTCCAATCCAGGCGTCTGTGCGCCCGTTCATTTGCCGCTTCCTGGAGCGCCGCACCACATAGCAAACAGAAGCAGACCCAGATGTCTAGGAGGCGTTAGTACAGCAGGCATCAGGGGCATTTGATATTGATTTTAAGGATATAGAAAGATTTTTTTTTTCTGCGAACAAACCGAGAATGAGAATAAAGGCGGCATCATGAAGTGATAAAGTGCAGAATTTTTGTTGAGCAACTGTCAACGAATCAGATATGGGGTATTGTTATCTTACTGCTGGCTCTTCCAAATCGGCATTTGCTAAAATGTCGGCAAAGTAAAAGTTTTCAGTGCGTATGCTTATGCATTGGGTACTTAAACAGAAACATTTGCACAAAGGCTACATTTCAGTGTGCTGAGTATGTTCATGATATTAGTCCTTTATACGCTACCTGTTGCACAAAGAGTAACTTCTTCACGCAGTGGTTAAGATTGCCCCATATTCTTTTCATTTATATGAAACAAATCAAATGTCGTGTTGTTACCCCCGAACCACGGTTAGTACTTGTGCCGTTCAGATTGCAGTGCCTAGAGGCAAGCAAACATGAGCGCATATTAGAATATGTGCTTCTTCTACGGACTGTGTTAAACGATAAAACACTATATTTTTAAGGCACGGTTCAAGATTTTGCTAGTAGTTAAGGAACTCATTTAAAGTGAAATTTGTCATGCATTATGAATGTACTTCCACCGTAGGATGTCGCACTTGAAGAAACGAAGTTTCCCTGTACCACGCCACATATTATTATAATTATGAAATTAACAATAAGTTCACTGCATCGAATGTACGGTTTATAAATGGTTCGATGCTCTTCTTATCGCTCGTTACTGCTACCGCGTGTTTCAGGGAAACCCGTAAACCACCGCAACTTCAGCTATTGTTGTTTTCCATATGTAACCATTATTTTACTGCCTTTACACTTCTCTCTCTCTCTCTCTCTGTATATATATATATATATATATATATATATATATATATATATATATTTATATATATATATATACACTTTGAAAAGTTATTATTTTACTATCAGCGCTCAAAATGAGAGTCTTGAGCCTATTGAAGCATAATAGGTACATTAAAAATATGTTAAAGAAAACTTTGTCTAATCACGCAGGACGTGATTTTCATTATTTCGTTGGAAATTGGTTCTTGGAATTGTGTTCTAGTACTAACTCCTACTTTTGACTCACTCTGCTTATCAACGAGCTCACAACTCACTGATCTCCCTTACCTTGGGCGGGTCCCCAATTCCCAAAGTTTCTCAATGTGGCGTTTTTGCATGCCTCTGCATGCCGTCAAAAATGTCCGGGCTCTCCATGCGGCTGTTGCTACCTGTCACTCTGTCACCCATTTACTTCGCCGAGTTGTGAGACGGTCCTCTAGCCTGAGGGAAGCTCAAGCCTGTCGACTGGCTCACACGCTGGCTCTTAACAAATTCCTTTACTTTATACCATATCTTTTATTCACCCAGGGCTAGCTAGAAATACTTTAAACAGCTCTTCACGGCCTTTATAAAGCTGCTCTTTGTCTTCTCATAACCACTTCCACCGCTTAAACTTATGCTACCATGCTTTTTCATCCTCTTCGCAGTCTCCTTTCCCTACACTGTGACCAACAGATAGCTCGCCTCTCCGGCACAGTTCATGAAAACTGGCTGCTCAACCAGGCTAACATTTCCCCTATCCAGTCAGTCCCTCTGCCAGCTCCTTCCCGTCCAGAGGCCACAAACCTCCGTATACTTCTTCTTCCAGCCAATATGTCGCCGGTCCTGCATGCTGGCCGCCGACATGCTGCTGCCTCTCTCCATAGTCCGCCCTTCAATACCCATGGAGTCGCTTACACGGACGCGTCTTATGTGGCTCCTGGTGGGTCCGGAAGCCAGGTCCTCTTTCATCCTCGTCTATCTACCCCTGTCACACACACTAGCGGCCCCTTTCTCCACCCTCCGGATATTATCTCGCTTGAGGTCCTCTCCATCATTCATGCAATTCAAACTTTCCATTCTGTCCCACGTGTGCCTCAGTATATTATATACACTGACTCCCAGGCTGCTATCCGTATCATTAAATCTAAATGTCTAACACATAATCTGTCGACGGAGCTTGAAGCTGCACTTGTTGCGCTGCAGCGCTAACTCGTCTTCCTCCGATGGGTCCCGAGACACTCGCGGATTGACGGCAATGAGCTGGCAAACCAGCTCGCCCGTGAAACTCGTAACCGGGCACCGTTCATACCCTGGACAAGGTCCTTCGAGGGCTGGTCTAAACTGTTTCTTCGCGCCACCATCAGCGAATATTACAATGTTGCTTGCTTAGACCGCAAGCTCTACCCCGACCCTCATCCTAATCTCTCTGTTCGGGAGGCTCATATCCTTCGGCAAATACAGTTGAATACACTCACAACCCTTGCACGGCTATATCTCTACAGATTCCGTCGTGATCCACCATGCCCCAACTGCCCTTACCCTTATGCCAACCTCTCACACTGTGTATTTTTATGTCCGATTTTTATTTTCGTCTTCCTTAACTACGTTGAAATAGGTTTTCAAAAGTGGTTCAGTTCCGCCCCGTCCGTCTTGCTGCAGAGGCAGCTGGGACGACACGAGGTGTCGCATCTAAAGCCGTGCTTCCTGCCTGCCCTGCCTAGTGCCGAGGAGGGAAGGGGGGGGGGGGGGGGAGGGAGTTGCCATTTCGTTCGGAGAATAAAAGTCATTTCCTCCTCCTTCTTCTGAAAAGTGGTGCAGAGTACTCAAAATCAGGCATTTGTGATTTCTCACCAGCACCGCACACATCGCCAAGTTCTGCTCCTGATGAACTTAATCACATACCGTAATCACATCCTTACTCACGTACTTCATATAGGAATTTGAGGAAGCAAACCTTGACTATATACAAGAAACAATAATATCCGTATGAAGCTATACATTAAACGTGCAACTAAAAAACCCGCCTACAATCAACTAGGAACCTAGACAATAATAAATAAGCCTGTCAATATTGAAATGGAAGCATGCAAAAATTTTGTAAAGTAATACTATCACGGTGTAGTGCAAAGAAAGGCACAATCCTTTGGGCAAACTTTGCAAACGTTTCTCTTTATGCCAGTATATTAGAAAACGAAAATATAAAAAAAATTTATGAAACTTTACTAGACATCTCTGTATAGTTGAAGGTTCTCTACTAGGCTTCGCTATTTGGAAATTGTTGTGGGACAGGGAAATTGTTACACCCCTATATTCACGAGTGTATTCTCCAAAGTAATTGCTCCTCTGAAGAATACGCCTGAGTGCGCGCTCAATTCTTTTTTTTTTCTGTTTGAATACTGTAGCAAGCTTACGGCACCATTAGACAAATATATACTTTGTATGAATACCAGGTTTTGTGAAACTGAGCACAAGAGCGCAGCACGAAAGAGCAGCTCTTTTTCAAAACCAATAGACCACATTGTCAAAACATGAACTTCGTGTGTAGTGGTTGCATCTCGCGTCACGGATTTAAAACTGTCGCCTACGTTTTCCTGTTTTCCGCTTTTTGAGCCGCAGAGGTTTCCACGGCCACTGAAGATTGTGCCCACAAGGAGCGTGAACATCGAACAACAGTGAGAAGTATTCAGTGCAGTGCCTAGTGTGAAAAAAAGATGGCGCTCGATAACAACGGCATATAAGGCACACCTTGCGCAATTTTCATATGTGGGTACGTAAACGTTTTCAGAGCTAAACAGCCTAAATAGGCGAACAAAGAAAGTGCGCTTTCGTGTTATATGGTGCGGTGTATAAGGTTTCACGTCGCAAAGCGACATCGGCTCAGAAGCAGATGATAGGGGGGGGGGGGGAGGGATCTTGAAGAATGTCTATCAAACAGAGGCTCTTTCACCGTATCTTACATCGCACAGTACAAATGTGCCTTGTTTCTCTCTTTCATTGAAACGCAGCTAACGATACCTGGATCGACCCGCCGTTCTCGGGATCAGCGGTTGGGCACTCAAACAACTAAGTCACCATGCATGGCCGGACACAAGCGTGCTCCGTAGCTGAGGAAAATTGTTGTCAGCACGGGCTCAGAAAGCAGAGAATGCACACAGGAACTGCGAGCACGATTCTTAGGTCGACATGCAGGATTTACCGAGAAGCGCACATATACTGCTTATTCCCGACTGTGGTTTCATCAATCTGAGATGTGCGAGAAGGTAAAAAGCATGCCTTAATAATAATTGGTTAACGGGAAGGGAAAGGCAAAGTACCTGTCACACTTTTTCTGGCAATTCGTTTTATGTTTATGTTTTCTTCCAGCAATTAGAGGCAATGCAGAGGTTTTTGCTTGGGCACTGTTTTGTGAGTAGTATTTTGCGAAGTATTTAGTATGATTTTAAACATTTATGATTGCCAAAATCGATCAGTTCCACACTTGTGAACAAGCAAGATATTGAAATCAGAATATTTCATCTGAAATTAGACGGTGATATACATTAGCCGATAATGCGACGGGAAATCGCTAGCGCAGTTACTTGCTCTAAAACGTTTACCTAAGGTCGTCGACATAAATATGACTATAAATTGACTTTGTGCATAACGTCTTTCAAATAAAGTGAGAAGAAGCATACGTTTTCATTTGTCAAGATGTCAGGCACGGTGGCCTCAAAACACGGACCACTTGACGCCCAGCTGTAATCCGAACTCGCAGAGTCAGTCATTGTAGCTGTCACCATACAGTCAGGTGGACCTGCAGCATTAGTTCATAAATAGAACTGGCCATTACTTTAGGCGCTGTATCCTGCCTTCCAGTCAAAACGGCCACATATGCTATTTAGCTCTGTCGTTTAGACTATGTGCAGGAGCGAACACAAGAATATGGACCACGCGGTGGCGGTCAGAGCTTTCTCACGCGTTAATTGCAAAACATAACGCTTGCTTTCTGCATACGCTTGTAACATTTACTTTTGTCCCTGCACTTGAGGACAGCAAAGTAATTTATTTCTATTAGATGACCGGATAAAATTGTTTGAATCTTGAAGCGTGGTCCATTTTATTCTGTCCGTCGCTGTACTTACGTATTCAAAAGAAAGCAAACACATAATTTTCGGCCAATAAGCTTTTAAGGAGTATATATAAGCGGAAATTGGTGTTTTCGCATGTGAGGCAGGACAAGTGCTAATATGGTGCCGAGATGTGCAAGCATGAGGTTTTGCAGGGACAAGCATAATTTAGTAGCACTGCGTGTCAAACGTTTCCACTCAAACTGGAAGAAATTTATAGTGCGTTAGGCCTTCAATTTATTATTACAGGCATACCATGTATTCGCTCTGACACAACAAACGAAGCGCAGCTAATAAACTTGCAATTCCCACTTTTTTTTTTTTTCAAATTTGCACATCACGGATAAGTAGGTGTTCTTCGTGACCGGTGTTATGTAAAATGAAATCAATATATAACATATCCGCGGAAGAAAGTTTTGCTGCTAAGAGATTGCATTTCTCAAGGGCACAGCGCAATGTTGTCATAGCAGATTCAGTGGTGTCCAAAGTATTAAAAAGTGACGTTGCTCTGTCATGCATTGTCACAGCAATTCACAACAAATATGCCACGAAAGCTGTTTTGCTTCTAAATTTTATCGCAGAAGCTTCTTCAAGTATAGCTCAGGCAAATAGAACGTAAACTTACAGCATGCTCAATGAAACCAGGCGAGCAGGAACAAACTTCAACTCGCAAAACTTTTATGCAAACCCAGAAAACAAGCGGCACGAAACTGGATGCTCGGCCCTTAGTTCATCGCGTGATGATACCGCGTGGCGCGCAGCTGGTTATCATCACCACATCACACATGTGGTCTCGTTATATGGTGTCCTTTTCTCAGGGCAAAAAATATTGCCGAACACATTTTCACACCGAGGTTATGTTCTAGATTTTCTGCATTAATTTTAGAATAAAATAAATGCGTTCGACAATAAATTTAGTTGGAGGTTTTCATTGTGTTGTCGTTCAGCACGTCTTCGGGCTAATAGTGCTAAGAAAACTACCATAAACAAAGATCTCAAATCGCAAATTATAGATGTATGTAGAGTATACAATTTTAATCCCCGTGCACTGTTCTCTCCTTCCTCCTAGCTGTAGGAATGCCTACATATTCGGCTGCGGCATTTACAACATGGTGCCCCCCCCCCCTCACACACACACTGTCACATCAAAATATTTTTGTAGTTATATCGGCTGAGTGGCAGGAACAACTGAAGCGATTTTTGTGGCACTTCATTTACAAATAAGGCTTTGTTAGAATCCTCTCGTTCTTGTGCATATGGCCTTTATCGAACTAGTGTACGTGCAAGTCACTAGAATTAGCGAAAGGCGCTACATCGGGCATAGCAACAAAGTTTTCGCAGTGCACATGGTGTTAAACATTGAAATCTGATGTTAAATATGAGAAACGCCGTACTGGAGGTCTAACAGCGCAATGACATAGCACAATACCCAAGCGCCTTACGTTCAGCCCCCATCGTAAGGCGGTGACTTCGGTCTGGATTAAACTCGTGTGTTCGGGCTCAGCACTTCAGTTTCCTATCCTTGAGCATCCACGACGATGCACAACGCTGTTTTCATTCTCTCCATTAAATTTGCCAATAAATATTAGGGACCTGTCAAGACTCCTCCAGCTAGAACTCGGGTATATTTTATGTAGAAGCTTATTGAGGTTTGAGATCTCCACGCAGCTCCTCATGGCTGTGCCATTGAATCTAACCAAATCATGTGAATTTTTCTGCAACTAAGGTACCGGGAGCTACAAAGTGCAACTGATCGCCCTTCACCCCGCCTAGTTCCCTAAAATTTTCAGTAATTTTAATGTCAATTGCTAGATGTCGGTCTTAAATTCCCGTACACGAAGCTCGTTTATTCCGAGAAATATGAATATCAGTACGGGGGGGGGGGTACAGTCCGGTTGATCATGATGATGATGATGATGATACAGCTCGTAACTTTCTTGCTCGACTACTCAAAAAATTTCGTGAGTGAGAAACAATGCACGAGAAATAACTATATCACTCGCAGGTACAGGAAAAATGTGAGTAGTGGTGCACTGATGAAAGCTACATGCACAGATTAGTTTTATTGGTTCGTAGGGTTTAACTTCAAACATGAACTCCGACTATGAGGGTTGCCGTAGTAGAGGCCTGCAGAATTTGTAACCACCTGAGCCTCTTTAACGTGCACTGGCATCGCTCAGCACATGGGCGCCTTGCTTTTCTCCGCCATCGAAAAGCGGCCACCGCGGCCGGTATTCGAACTCGCATCCCTTGACTTAGCAGTGGTGTGCCCTAGCCACTAGACCACTTTGGTGGACTCGCTTTGTTTTAGTAGAATCTGAAGTCTGAAGTAGTGGATGTTTTTATTCCTCGATTATTGTGCATTCTGTGCAAATGTGTTCCTGTATAGCGGACAAGCCATATTATAATACATTTCAATCTCGCCCTCCTATTTAAAATGAGAAGTCCCAGTTCGCATCACTCTCCATGTCAAGTGGTCTCGTGACGTCACATAGCGCACCCACCTATCACGACGCTGCCATGTCTCTTGCCAAGTGACACTTGCGGGTTACCACGTGCCAGCACCACGCTCGTCATTTTGTGCTCACAATACCGACAACGATGCAATGCCGATGATGACAACGCCGGAGTTTCTGAAAAACGGAGCCTAGCGTTGTGGAGATAATTATCTATTATTTTAAATTTCTACAGCCGCACTCGAGTTCCTTGCATTCCTATTAACGCAGGGTCACGACCCCACTGCCGGATATAAATTTCAAAAGTAGAAATTACAGTGCTCTCTTGAAAATTACAAGCAGCTACTTCGAGGTGCTGCGGTGGTTGGGGCGCTGCAGTGCTCTGCCCGAGAGTGCAGGAAAGAATCCCCAGCGTGGCGCACGCTTTTCAATGGAGTGGAAAAGCAAGGCGCCCGTGTGCTATGCGTTGTCACTTCGCATTAGTGAACTCCATGCGGTCTAAATTTCCGGAGCACTCCACTACGGCGCCTCTCCAGACTTAGACTCATTAAGACGTTAAAACCCACAAATCAAACCAACCAAAACACGAGCAGTAATTCAAAATAATAGAGTCTGTTTTCTTTATAGCGGTAAATTTAGTTTACGTGTGACTTGGGACGCACACAGGTGCAGAACTCACTTTCTTTATGCTTTGTCAATAAAATATCTTACCATGCGATTCTTTAAAAGAGTAGCCATAAATGAGTATTTATAAATTTTATGAAAGCTAATGAAGAATAAATGTTTTGCGCATTGCAAATCTGCAAAGCAACTTACCACTTGAAGAGAAACGAAGGTCTAGACATGTCAGGAGGAGAAGGGGAGCAAAGTATTTGTTAGCACCCATTCCTTTTTTGCTCTGCTGCGCAGCCCGGAAAACGTCGCAACTAAAACCAGTCATGTACTTTTGTTCTCATGCATTCAGTTTTGCTATTTTTGTTGTATATACGCATCGCACAAGCGAGCGTCACTCCAGCAGGTAGTTTCAGCTGCTGCAATTGAAAAGTGTCTAGGTTTCGGTGAGCACATGTGAGCTATGGACAGAGAGCAAATGTAAAGCATCTAGCGCAAGAGAAGAAAAACCTATTTTCTTTACCAGGGAACAAAATGTGAATTTAGAGCAATGCATCTCGTCTGTGCAATATAAGTGGCCCCAATCATGATGCTCCAGTTGGAATCAAACGACTTTATTTATTTATCGACTCATATTATATAATTTAGCGGGGCTGTTGCAGGACCTGTCAGAAAATTTTAAGAACTGAATACAGTGTAATACGTAAGGTTAACGTAAAAGCTGCTGCAAAGACGTATCTTTATCAGAAGGCAATAACTGTGCACTAGAGGCGGTAATAATGTTTGCAACGAGAACACCAACAACCAGTCAGGTCAGCACGAAAGCGGAGCACCGTTTTTGCTTCGTCGTCTTCTCCGAATCGCCCGTTCAAATCTTCGTCGTCTATGAATGGCATGTGTCAATATTGTCACGTCTCGACAGAACGCCAAGGAGGGTCGAAATATAAGACGGTTTGATTATTGGCCTAGAACGAGTCTTGCGATCAAGCTTCCTCCTTCTTCTTTCAGCTCGCGCTTGTGTTGCCATAGTCGTCATCTTTTGCGTCGTCTTCTATGCGGCATTTGCCCCCCTCCTTAGGAAGCATCGTCCCGATGTGAAAAAAAAAAAGGAAGTAGGAGGTTAAGGTCAGGCTGAGTGGTATGGCTTCATACGCACGACGTGGACGACGTCAGCTTGGTGCTGGCGTCGCTTTGATGTCGACACCCCGTCTGGGATCACCTCATAAGTGACGTCGGTTAAACGTCGCTGAACAACATAGGGTCCAAAGTATCGTCGCAATAGTTTTTCGGAGAGTCCACGGCGGCGAATAGGTGTCCAGACCCACACTTTGTCGCCAGGTTCGTACATTACATGCCGGTGTCTCTGATTGTAGCGTTGTGCATCGTGCTCCTGCTGATTTTGAATCCGCACACGAGCTAGTTGGCGAGCTTCCTCTGCACGCTGAGCGAATTCCTCGGCGTCCTGATCGAGATCATCGGTGTCGGCAATCGGGAGCAACATTGCATCCAGCATAGTTGTTACTGGTCGCCCGTGAAGGAGGCTGAATGGTGTCATGCGAGTGGTGTCTTGGCGGGCCGTATTGTAGGCGAACGTAACGTAGGGAAGTATTTCGTCCCAATTCTTGTGGTTTACGTCGACGTACATGCAAAGCATGTCTGCGAGGGTCTTATTGAGGCGTTCCGTCAACCCATTGGTTTGAGGGTGATAGGCAGTAGTTTTACGGTGACTGGTACCACTGAGGCGAAGAACGATTTCCAAAAGTTCGGCCGTAAATGTAGTTCCTCGGTCAGTTATAATAAGTGCCGGAGCGCCATGCCTCAGGACAATGTTCTCAACGAAGAACCTAGCTGCTTCGGCGGCGGTACCCCTTGGCAGAGCCTTGGTCTCCGCGTAGCGGGTCAGATAATCAGTGGCGACAATTATCCATTTATTCCCGGCTGTAGACGTCGGAAATGGTCCCAGGAGGTCCATGCCAATTTGCTTAAAAGGTGTCGCTGGCACTTGAAGAGGGTGGAGTAGGCCAGCTGGTTTTACAGGGGGTGATTTACGGCGCTGGCAGTCAATGCACGTACGTACATAGCGTTTCACTGTCGCCGGCAGTTTTGGCCAGTAGTATCCGTGCTGTACTCTAGCCAACGTGCGGGTGTAGCCTAGGTGACCGGCGGTTGGCTCGTCGTGGCACGCTTGCAAGACTTCAGTGCGGAGAACCGATGGGACGACGAGCAGAAGACTGTTTCCCCCAGGACGGAAGTTCTTCTTGTAAAGGACGTTGTTGCGAATAAAAAATGAAGAGATTACTCGGGCGAAAATCTTCGGAACAACCGTAGTTCGCTTCTCCAAGAAATCAATAAGAGGGAGCAATTCCTGATCCTCTCGCTGCTGTTGGGAAAGAGTTGCGTCATCTATGACACCTAAAAACGCAGTGTCTTCATCGGTCATAGTGGATGGTTCCACCGGCGCTCGCGAAAGGCAATCTGCATCTGTGTGCTTCTTTCCAGATTTGTAAATAACTGCCATGTCAAATTCTTGCAATCGAAGGCTCCAACGCGCGAGTCTCCCTGAAGGGTCCTTTAAGTTCGTCAGCCAACAGAGAGAGTGATGGTCGCTGACGACTTGAAAGGGGCGAGCGTACAAATAAGGGCGGAATTTCATAACCGCCCATACCACTGCAAGGCATTCTTTTTCGGTTGCCGAGTAGTTCGCTTCTGCTTTAGATAGGGTCCTGCTGGCGTAAGCAATTACCTTTTCCACACCATCCTGGCGCTGCACTAACACAGCACCTAAGCCCACGTTGCTGGCATCCGTATGAAGCAGTGTAGGGGCGTCGTCATCAAAGTGCGCCAGGACAGGTGGTGTCTGTAGACGCCTCCTCAGCTCATTGAAAGCTTGTTGCTGTTCTTCACCCCAGCGAAAGACAGCGTTGTCACGAGTCAGTGAAGTTAATGGCCAGGCTATTCGTGAGAAGCCAGCAATAAACCGACGGTAATAGGCGCAAAGACCCAAGAAGCGCCGCAATGTCTTTTTGTCCGTAGGTGTTGGGAACTTGGCGACTGCGGAGAGCTTTTCAGGATCCGGCCGAACACCTTCTTGGCTGACCACGTGGCCTAAGAACTGCAGCTCCTCGTAACCGAAGTGGCACTTCTCGGGTTTTAATGTGAGGCCCGCAGATTGTATGGCCTGAAACACAGCTAGCAAACGGAGTAGATGCTCTTCAAATGTAGCCGAAAACACTATCACGTCGTCAAGATACACCAAGCATGTTTGCCACTTAAGTCCCGAAAGCACAGTGTCCATCAGTCTCTGAAATGTTGCTGGCGCCGAGCATAAACCGAACGGAAGGACTTTAAACTCATACAATCCGTCGGGAGTGATGAATGCTGTCTTCTCCCGATCCCTCTCATCCACTTCGATTTGCCAATATCCACTTTTCAAGTCCATCGACGAGAAGTAACGTGCATTTCGTAGGCGATCCAAGGAGTCGTCGATGCGAGGGAGAGGGTACACGTCTTTTTTGGTCACTTGGTTGAGCTTGCGATAGTCTATGCAAAATCGTAAGCTGCCGTCTTTCTTTTTAACAAGTACCACGGGGGAAGCCCAGGGACTCTGTGACGGCTGGATAACGTCGTCTCTAAGCATTTCGGCCACCTGGCGCTGAATGGCTTCACGTTCTTTCGGAGCCACACGGTAAGGATTTTGTCGAATCGGGCGAATCGAGTCATCCGTGATAATTCGATGTTTTGTCAAAGGCGTTTGGCCGATCCGCGATTCTGAAGCAAAACAGTCTCGAAATTGATCTATGAGATCCAAAAGGCGGTCCCGCTCTGAAGAAGACAGATTTGGGCTCACATCAACGATGGTTACGGGTGTCTTGCACACTGATCCTCTCTGTTGCAGTAAGCAACAGTGCTGCGCATTTGGGAGGCTGTCGAAAAAGGCCACAGTTGTGCCTTTCGGAATTTGCTGACGCTCGTCGCTGAAGTTTGTCAGCAGCAGTTCGGTATGCCCATTGGTCAAGTTGACCAGCCCTCGAGCTATAGAAACACCTCGGCTGAGTACCAGGGTAACTGCCCGTTCGGCGACGCCATCGCCTGTATGCGCCACGTCGCATTTCACTTCAACAAGAGAACATGATCTCGGAGGTAATGTCACCGTCTCATTGGCGACGCGTAAGGGCAATAGTGGTACTTGCGCATAACCAAGGTCTTCATGGTTATTGGTGAAGGCAACGATGCTGTCACGGATGCTGATTACAGCCCCATGAAGACGCAGAAAGTCCATGCCCAAGATGAGGTCTTTGCAGCAGTCAGGGAGAATAACGAAGCTGCCAACAAACACCGCGTTTCCTATTCCTATCCGGGCAGTGCATTTCCCTGTCGGTGCCAGTAGCTGACCCCCAGCACTTCTTATTACTGGCCCAGTCCATTCAGTTTTTACTTTGCGCAGGGTGTCGGCCAGTTTCTGGCTAATAATTGAAAAATCTGCCCCGGTATCCACCAGAGCATGTACCGCCAGCCCATCAATGGAAACGGCGAGGTCAGCGCTAACAAAATTATCTGGGTTGATCGTCCCTTTCGGCATTTGCGGCGGAAGCGGGGCAAGGTCGGCGCTGTCAGCTTCGTCGTCATGGCTGATCATCTGGTACGGCATTTTCGGCGGTAGTGCGGAAATGTCAATGTTAGCGGCGGCGTCAGAAGCCCGGGTTGTCGGCAATTGCGGCGGTGGTGAGGGTTTCAACACTTTTAGACTGGTTGCAACCTCCCCTCGCGAGGTTGCAGCTCTTAGTTTCCCCGGTGAGGGCTAGGAGACCGCCGTGCGCTAACGCCAGTAGTGTTGCGACGCGTCGGCGAATAACGCTGTGGCGATGGGGAGGAGCGGCGGCGGAAGCCCGGGGATTCGGTTTCCCTGCTGACCGGAGGGTCGTCGTCGTTTTGGGCAGAATCAGTGTCGAAGCGGCGGCGAGCAGAAGCAAGCGGAAAGGACTGCCCCTCTTCGCGGTGGCGGCAGTACCGATACACATGACCAGGTTGTCCGCAGTAGAAACAAAGCGGTCGGCTGTCATAACTGCGCCACCTGTCAGTTCGGCGCAGTTGAGAGCGCCTGGGAGGCGCCCACTGAGGCCCCTGGAGGAACCGAATCTCCTGACGGTTCGGTGAGCTCGGTGGGGCGTGGTCTGGCGGTGGGCGACGAAGGACCGCAGCATAGCTCTCGGGCTGCGGCTCGAGGTAAGCTGCAGGAATGTTGGCCGTGCAGCTGATCGGTTTTGGAGCGTGGTATGGTTCGGAAAGGGGTGCCGCGTTGTCGACTGGATGAGACTCGTTGCATGGTGTAGACGGTGATAGGGCGTATCGAATTTCATTCCTCACTGTTTCCATGAGGGCCCCTGACGACTGAGCCTTCGTAGTCGTAATTCGCTGCAGCTCCTCAAGGACAATGCCTCTAATGATGTCTCGAAGAGTGGTCGTATCTGTTGCAGTCAGCGCCGCCGCAGTCGTCGGGGCACAGTTGACCGGTCGGTTGTACTGGCGGCACCGGTCTTGGAGGGCTCGTTCGATAGCCGTAGCGTCCTTAACGAACTCACTCACTGTTTTAGGGGGGTTGCGGACCAAGCCGGCAAACACCTGTTCTTTGACGCCATGCATGAGATGCCGTAGCTTCTTTGGTTCACTCATATCAGGGTCGGCACGGCGAAAAAGGCGAGCCATGTCTTCCGCAAACATAGCCACGCTCTCATTCGGCTTCTGGATGCGCACTTCAAGCAGGCGCAGCGCATTGTCTCGTCGATCCGTTCTCGCAAAAGTATCTACCAGCTGGCGGCGGAAGTCATTCCATGTGGATAAGCTGGTCTCGTGGTTTTCAAACCACGTTCTAGCATTATCCTGAAGGGCAAAATAAACATTGGACAGCTTCTGGTCTGCGCTCCATTGATTGATTTTGGCCACTCGCTCAAACTGGTCAAGCCAGTCCTCGACATCTTCAAAAGCGTCCCCGCGAAAGCACTCTGGTACCTTGGTGTTCTGAAGAGTCACCGGCGTAAGGTTGGTATGTGCCATGGCTTGGGGGACCTGACGAACTTGGGCGTTTGAAGAAGAGTCGTTCGGCAGATGGCTGTACTCCGGGGCTAGGCCTAGAAGGCGGCGGCTAGTGCGATGGACAGGAGTGTCGATGTCTGGGATCCGCTGTGGACTGCCGGAAGGAGTCTTATGCATACCCCAGCGCGCTCCACCAGTGTCACGTCTCGACAGAACGCCAAGGAGGGTCGAAATATAAGACGGTTTGATTATTGGCCTAGAACGAGCAATATAATAAAAATAAATGCATAAAATAACATTGCGTCAACTGTTTCTGGAAATTAGCTTGTTAAAAGAGGTGAGGTTAAACACTACTTTAAATTTTAGGAAATGCGTGAACAGCTTTATTTGAATTTATGTAACGAGTGGAGTATAGCGTAATTTATTCTGCTTAAGATGGGAGTGCAGAAAAATAGCCGGCAACATTTGAGATGCGATAAAAGAAATAACGACTTAGTGTAAGACATGACTAATGACTTATAATAAAATAAGTAATAAAAGGCGATGCGTAGAAACAGTAATAGGTGCAGGGGTGACAATGTTTAAGTGAATGAAAAATGCCAATCAATTCAGTGATATGTCAAGATGGTTGCTTTTTTGATATGTCATTTTAGGATTGTGAAAGTATAATAAAGATAGTAATGGGAGAAAATAGAGATTCGCACTGAGATATCGTAGTCTATTTCTTAGTGTTCACTTGAACCAGCGACGTTTGTTTGTGGGCATGAAAGCATTAACTTCTGGTCACCACAATGGTTTTATCCCAAAGCAACTCAGGCTATGAGAGACGCCGTAGCAGAGGTCCCCAAAAATTTCGGCCAGCATGGTTCTTAACTTCCATCGACATCTCACAGCACACGGACGCCATACTTTTAAACTCTGTTGAAAAGTCATTGCCGCGGCCAGGATTCAATCCTGCGCCTTTGGGCTCAACACCCGAGCGCCGTAACCAATGAGCCACAACGGCGGGGCTATCAACAAATGGTATCGTTAAATCAAAGCAAAGGAAGAAAAGAGTATGTAGTGGTAAAGGGATATGAAGCAGTAACGAAGATTGCACAGTACAGCGTAGGTTTCGGTTATTTGTTACTAAATCTGTAAACGGCACGGAACAAACCTAATATTTTAGCTTGAAGAAAGATGATTTCGGAATTATCCTTTTCTTTGCATTACAATTAGAGCGACGTGCAAGGTAAGACTTTGAAAAAGATTTAAATGTGAACGCCACCCCATCAGCAATACCAATGATTTAACAAATGTAGTGTGCAAATTAAACATTTGTGTTACGTTGCTCACATAATTTTCCCAAGCCAAGTTGAAAATTGAAAGCGGCCAACACATTATTAGACCCCACAATTTCCACTAAGTTCTACGTCTAATGCGCTCGATGATTTTCACGAGTGCAACGCTGCTTCGCAATGTTTCTAACTAGCTAAACCATGTGTATTAACGATTAACGTTTGTTCAATACGCAAGCATCATTGACAGATTTTGTTTTTGAGGATGAATATTTGCCAGAGCATGGCGACTTGCCTAGCTTGAACACAACCATAAGAAATACAGGCAAAGAAAAGGACTGGTGTTTTGAATAAAACCAGTGAATGTTGTGTTCCTGGCGCCAGCGTAAAGTTAGGGCCAGCGTGTAACCTAAATGTGATATGATTATTTGAGCTTCCTTCGACAAGACGGTACAACATGAGACTTGTTTGTCTTAAGCCTGTCATCAGCACAACTGTTATCAGGAAATCCTAAGAAAGATTATTCTGGTGGGAGAATTAAGCAACAAATGGGACCCGTTTTCATCTTTCAGTCCAATTTTCCTTCAACTAGGTGACGTTCAAAATACTCTTCAGAAATGTTATCTTTCTTAAATACCAAACAGATCAGGTAAGCATTTTTTAACTACATTAGATACATATATTTGAGTGACATGAAAAAGAAAAATTTCGTCTTCCTACCGTACGTGCAGACTTCGCGGGATAGTCAAGGAAGCGAGAGGTAAAGATTATTTGTAGAGATGTAATAATCCATCAAAATAAGACCAAAGTGGTGGATGTTTTACATGTTTCCAATTATTGGTGGAGTGCTTGCAACATTTAGTCATGTCAGAAAGAAGGAAAATAAAGAGAAGTATAGTTTATTGTTTGCAGGATTAATTTTTGCATTTTATCGATTCAGACTTTGGTGACGTTTCTGAAGTTCAAAATTTTAGTTCAAAACGGAGTGCAGCAGGCCATTTTTTATTCTGCGATATTAGAAGCGATAGCATTAGATGCTTGAGCGGTAAAAAAAGGCAGTACCCGTCACCAGGTATTTATAGTCCATGATAAAATGGACCACAGAATATGACCCAATGTGTAGACTCAGTGATCCCACGGGGGTAGGGTGGCAGGCCTTGTGAGAGTGTGCAGCTGCGCTTCGTTCTGCGTAAACATGTCCAGAAACCTGGAAGTATGAGGCTTGAATGAAGTCGGATTGAATGCCGCGAGCGTCAGTCCTAGTGGAAAAGTCCCGCACATGTACCACAATTGTACAACACGACCGCTGCAGTACGTCGCCTAATTAATAGTGACTCGGAGTGAACACTGATTAAAACAACGCTCAATTGTGTACAGAAATATTTTAAAATTTACCTTTTCTTCTTTTGTAGAGTGA
Source organism: Amblyomma maculatum (assembly GCF_055883805.1). NCBI lineage: Eukaryota > Metazoa > Arthropoda > Arachnida > Ixodida > Ixodidae > Amblyomma > Amblyomma maculatum. The sequence goes on from NC_139348.1 coordinate 80,366,035, forward strand.
TAGTTCTCATGACCTGAAAACCATAAAGTCATTGCCTTCTTGCAGAAATTTCTGCAGTTTAAACTGATAGAAAGGTAATTGTATTGGAAACGTATGTCATGACATAATTGACCTTTTATTAATAGTTACTGTACTTGACACACAGTTTATTGAGAATAATGAATATTGGGCATAATATCTGATGGCTAAGTTTATTGATAAGTAGTTCTATTTCCTATAGTGCAGACCTATTTTGAGCAAAATGTCGCGTTCTAGTTTGTGGAACGGAGCCGTGTAGCACTAGGATAATACATGATCCGATAAACGGCGCAGATGCCAGCCGTCCGTTCAAATGAACTTGTGAAGGAGAAGAGCGAAAAGCGCACCTGTCATTTCGATAATTGTTTCATTTATTCTACGAGGCCATGTTTTAAGCAGCGTTGTCGAGAGTGACATTCACCGCACGCGTCAAGCGTGTAGAGAAAATAAAACCTCACAACAGCTGCTGAATGGAACATAATACAACTTTGTTGTGTTTCTTTAAATGGTACAGAATGATCGGACAGTCTTTTGATATTCCAACGTTAGTTATGTTTCTTGGGACCGACAGCTGCGCTAGAGATTCCCAGATATCGTGTGCGTTCCTTTTCAGAAGATATTCTTTGACATAGAACTGCGAAGAAAACCTTTCGTAGCTAAGGCGCGTCTCGTAAGCTAAGCGCTGTCAACTCTAAGATATGGCTTCTTGAGGTGCTGTTAACTGTGAAATAATGCACCTACTAGTAATTATTGAAACTTTAGGTTCAAATATGCTTATTTGTGTAACCTCATGTTTTTCCCTTACATTTCGTTAGATTTTAGAAGCACAAGGCAAAATATAGACTGATAGGCTTAGCAGAAAAGCCTGACAGTTGAGTTGCTCGGCTCACATACGGCACACATGACGTCGACATTGCTTTGGGTGTGTGCAAAAATATATTCTCGCTGCATCAAACATAAGCAGAAAAGAACTTCAGCGGAAATCTATTCTAGTCTCGGTGCCATCCAGAGGAACTTGACAGTTACGAGCGGACCAGGCTGTACTCGCGAACGCTTGCCATGTGGCCAACTTGCGAGATTTCAAGGCAAATAAAAAGCACAGTGCATCGAACTATGGATCTCTATTACCTTATCATAAGGGAATAAGGCAAACACCTACGAAACCAATGGTAACGCAAATAAGATTCGAACACGAAAGTGTGAGAGGGGATTGAACTTCTCACATCACAAATCTTTACGCATCGGCTTTTTTAACGCCTCCGCCTGCACTACAGAACAAGCTGCTGAAACGGACTTGAGGGAATCTTTGTGTGTGTGATGGACGCTCATACACAGAGCATGACAAAGCAAAGGAATGGTTCCTGAAGCGCCTCTGCAAGAGCTTCGCAACAGCCGCAACCACGTTCTTTTCCGGTTGGGAATTCGGGCACGCGCTGAAATACTAATTTCTTTTGAAGCAGTTTACCTTTCGCTTGAGCCGCTTCGCCTCAGCCCTCATAGCTAGAGGCTGCGCATTATTTCCGGCTCGTTTACGTTCTGAAGTCTTTGCGAGACTTCAGCTGCGCATTCCCTTGGCGCTAGATTTGCCTCGTTTCAGTTTCACGTTGTCTGCTAACGTCGCTTCGTATTTTACGGCCGCTTTCCGCGGTTCTTTAGGCGGTTGTTCCAGAAGGCCAGCCTCGGTGAAATAGCAGATTGCGTACACAGCATTGCAGCCACAAAAGGCCGAACAACAGGCACGGACGCCCTTTCATTATTAGACGAGACGGCATTCATTTTCAGCGATGGCTACAAAATTCCATATGACATCCGTTGCATTCAAAACTATATTTTCTCCTTTTTTGCGTTAACTCACATGCCTCAGGGGCGTAGAGGCTGGGCGCTCGCTTATGTGCTCTTACAGCAAAGAATTTTACTACATAAAGGTACTATTTGATATCTCTCGTGGGCTGTCACGTCACATATATTACAAGTAAATGATTGTTTTCGTCGCACCGATGGAAGTTTTGCCTTGGACCGGATTTTAGAGATGTCTTGTCGCAGAGTCCTCCTGCCAGTTCATGTTATCGTCCCGCCGAGGCCGCATTTAACCGCATACATAAGTTGTGTTGAAGTTCTAGCATTATCTCAGCAAGTTATTGAGCTTCCTTGGACACTGTATATACAATAAATATCAGAAACTTACCGCTTGCCTCGTATAGAGATTCACCATGGCCGCTCGATTTCTCTTGGGAGGTACTCAACGAGTGCGTAGCACCGCCTGTGATGACTCGAGTTACTTAACATCCTGGGTCCACACTGGGCATGCGAAGATGGAGGCACAGACTCAATATATAATTTCAAACATATTTAATTAAAAAAGCTGGCTCAGTTTCGTCCACGGCTCTCCGTCATTGGGCTGCGTGCTGCATTGTCGTGATGCTGCACGGGCTCCGAAAGACTGGAATGCCGAATGCTGCGGCTCGCCGTCACTGGGATACGTCGCTGCGTCGGCGTGGTGCTGCACGGGCTCCGAAGGACTGGAATGCCGAATGCTGCGGCTCGCCGTCACTGGGCTACGTCGCTGCGTCGGCGTGGTGCTGCACGGGCTCCGAAGGACTGGAATGCCGAATGCTGCGGCTCGCCGTCACTGGGCTACGTCGCTGCGTCGGCGTGGTGCTGCACGGGCTCCGAAGGACTGGAATGCCGAATGCTGCGGCTCGCCGTCACTGGGCTACGTCGCTGCGTCGGCGTGGTGCTGCACGGGCTCCGAAGGACTGGAATGCCGAATGCTGCGGCTCGCCGTCACTGGGCTACATCGCTGCGTGGTGCAGCACGGGCCACGAAAAAGGGCTGGGTGTTCGTCACAGCCAGGTGGTGAAACGCCGAGGGCTGCCGCTGCTTACTTTGTTTCCAGATGGTGGGGGATGAGCTGCCAGGCGTGGAGGCAGGATGACAAGGGCCGAGCTCTAACGGCAGTTTCACCCCAGAGCTTGCAGGTCGTGGCGCAGCCCCAGTCTTCTGCCCTGCTCGTCTTCTCTTATACCGTCTCGTCCGCTGCCTTCGATGCTGTCCCCCCTCTCCCATTCGTTCTTCTTTTTAGGCCCTTTCGCTTCATTGCTGCTCCTGCTTTTCGCAGGTATACCGGTTTCTGCGGCGTCGGACTTCCTTTGTTAGCTCCCCGGCTGCTTTTGTTTTTTCGCCCTTTCACAGGTCCCATCTCAAGGGAGTAGTCGGTGGCTATCTACATATGGGCTGATTTTCGTCCCGGTGATACCAAATACGGGCATGCCTAGAGTTGGGCCCGTCGACTGCTTCATGGTTCCGGTCAGTATTGTCCATGAGTCACTGACCAGCGTTCACGGCCTTTTGCACGTGCTGAAGCCGTCACATCCTCTCCTTCTAAGAGAGGATGTGACGAAGATGTGTGAGGGTGTGTGTGTGTGCACACACACACACGCACACGCGCGCCCACACACACACACACACACACACACACACACACACACACACACACACACACACACACACACACACACACACACACACACACACACACACACACACACACACACACACACACACACACACACACACACACACACACACACACACACACACACACACACACACGCACACACACACACACACACACACACACACACACACACACACACACACACACACACACACACACTTTAGGTACAATTTCACGAATGTCACTGCTTTCTTTGTTACGAGCACTGAGCCAGGGAGTGATTTCAAAAGTATTCTTCACTGTAAGTACCCTTCGAGTTCACAATGAGATAACAATGAACACTACGTGCGTAAACTTCAAAAACAAACAATTAAAAATGCAACTAAAATCAATGCCAGCGTTATTTACAAAACAAATAATTTTTTTAAGAGATAGTTTCGCTGTTTCATCCTTTCTAGGCTGTTAGCTAGCGACTTCGGCGCAAACCATTCGGCTACGGAGGTGGTACCTAACAGCTGGAAGGAGAGAGGGAGCGGGAAACAGGTCAGCTTGAATTACGTGTGGAAATGTTATCTGCGTTAGAGTTTCGGTTGATTGCAATCCAAATCCAAACCCACTTTATTTCCAACCTACAAGTTGGGGATCCCTCAGAGAAAAGGCTGTCAGAGACAGCTTCACTGGGCCGTGGGGCTCTACAGCAGCATCTCGTAGTGGATTTCACTGAACAATAAAAAATGGATGTGAACATGAGAGCCTCCTCAAGAGGGGCGCCACCGAGCTGCGACTGCGGAAAGTTTTCAAGTTCGTCACATTGGCTAAAGTTTTCAAGCCGACTGCTCTTTTCTCTGTGCTCTATTGCAGGGTTATTAATAATGGTAGGGAATGTGCGCTAGTCATCCACCCCTCTTTTTTTTCCGTGAGGAAACTGTGTCGGAAGAGACGAATAGGCTGGTGCATGCTTTAGGCGGTCAGCGTGAACCACAGCTGTCGATGCCTCTGCGATCTCGCGGATCATGAAATTGACTGCCTAAAGCTGATACTATGCGTTATTATCCTTTCAGTTTAGGGGCCAACCTACGGGCGGTTCCCGCCTTTACCTGCACGCACTTTAGGTATACGCGGTCTACCATCTGAGTGGATTCGCACTAGCTCTAATGTCGTATTGCCTTTTCCTCCTGACGGCTGCTTCCCGTAATGCTTCCGCTCTCATATCATGGGCCACCTGTAATCTAGATGTTAGATCTGCTCCATAGTCCTCCGACGACCCGTATTGCATCCGTCGCTCTCCGTCAAACACCGCATTTGGCGTGCTTGTGACGCGGCCAAACAAAAGGTAGAAAGACAGGTCATCCGGAGCTGTCATGTGCCGCTGTGTAATAAGTAAAGACAGCAAAAGATATCCATAAATTTCAATCTTGCTAATCTCGCGAAACGTAGTTGGATAGCAGTTGGCTTGCGATTTCGTTAAGCCTCTCGACAGCGTCGTTACAAGCCGGGTGGTAAGGAGTTTTCTGCGTTTTGTCAATCCCAAGAAGCCGATAGATATCTTTCATTAATCTTGAATGTTTGACCCTTGGTTCTTTTTAATAGCTGTCTTGGAACGCCGGCCGTGCCACAAAACGACCGCTTCTTCAAACGCGCGCGCCACGGTTTCTGCTTTTTGGTCAGGCAGTGGCATTATTTCAGCGTATTTCGTCAAGTGATCCCCACCCACCAGTATGTATTTCATTCCTGTCGTCGTCGTTGGAAGTGGGCCAATGATATCAATTCCCATCCTTTAGCATTGAGGCCTTCTTAAATTCCTGAAAGGGAGCTGGCCTGTTGTTTTTCGTGGTCTTTCTTTCTAGGCAAGATTAGCATTTAGCGCAGCAGTGCCACACGTTAGAATGCATGCCTATCAAATATTAAAGCGTTTCAACCTTCTCCGTGTCTTTGCTGCTTCACAGTGGCCCGAGTACGGATCATGATGAAAAACCCTCAATATGTGTGGTACTAGTGACCTTGGCACCCCGACTCTTTCCTATACCTGGCCAGCCTTTCTTCCCGACCGAGTAGGCCGTGTGAGCTTTCGTAGTGTCGCTTGGTTGTCCACTGAAAGCACTATCCGGGTCCTGAGACATCCCCACGAAACAGCACGAAATAATTTCTCCAGTGCTTTGTGATTTCGCTGTTCAGTGCGGAGATCTTCCATGTATATGGCTGGACAAAACTTACTGACTTACGCAGATGCAATAAGTAAAACTTACAAAAGTTTTACTTATTGCATCTGCGTTAGTATGCGCCTTGCCTTGTTTTTGCTCTATCTCAAAATCACATTGCTAAAGCAGCAGGTTCCATCACGCGAGGCGTGAGTTTGTGTCTTTTACATTTAGAAATAACGTAAGTGGCTGGAAGTCGGTTACTAGCGTGAACATGCGACCGTAGAGATAGCACCCAAAGTGCCGCACGGCCCAAACTACCGCAAGACACTCGCGCTCAGTGGCACTGTAGCGCTGCTAGACTGTGCTGAATCGCTGGCTTGCAAACGCTACTGGGTCCTCCCTGCCGTTCAAGCTCTGAGATAGCACTGCGTCTGTGGCAAATTTGGAAGCGTTGGTCGCCGCAATAAAGGGCCTGCTAAATTCTGGATATCTCAGCAAAGGGGCGGTTACTACTGTAGTGTTTCTTTTAGCTCCTCGAACGCCGTCTGTGTTTCATCCGAACATAGGAATCCGATGGTTTTTGCAGTTATTACAGTCAAGTCGGGAAAAGTCTCGAACATGTCTTCAGTAATATCTGACTAAGCCAAGAAACTCGCGCACACCAAAAACTCCAGTTGGACTAGGAAAGTCACGGCCGCTACTAAATTTACCTGGTTCGGCTTTTTCTCCGTCTGCAGAAACGATACGTCTAAGATAACTGACCTGCAGCTGGAGGAGATGGCACTTCAACCATTTGGCACGCAATCTGATCAGTACCTCCTCGACTGCCTCCAAGTGCTCAGTAAGGTGCTGTTATAAACAATGATATCATCAATGTAGACGAAGCTTCTCTTTCCCAGCAGACCAGCCACAATTACTTCCGTTGTTCTCTGCCAGACGGCACGACTATTAACAAATCCCATCGGCATGCGTATTCACTGAAAATGGCCAGAGAGGTGTTAAATAAGGTTTTTCGACAGCCTGCGGATCGATTTTAATCTGCCAGAACCCCGACGCAAGGTAAACAAACGTAAAATATTTGGCTGACCCTAGCTCTGCGAGGGTCGCCTGTACTTGTGGCAGGGGCAGTAGTATATCCTCGTAACAGTAATCAACCGCTGGTAATCTATTACAAATCGAAATGAACCGTCGGGTTTCTCAACCAGAAGCGCCGGTGCTCCCCACGAGGATTTTGAGTGCTCAACAATGGATTCCCGATCAACTCCTGGACATGCCTATCCATTTCCCCTCTTTGTGAGCAAGGAATTCTATAGGCCTGTTGGTACACTGGCGGTGAGTCGCCCGTGAAAATACAGTGCTTAATCACTCCACACCTTTCGAAGTCCAGCCTTGATGCAGCGAATACATCGCAGTAACGAAGTAGGAGGCTCTCAACTCTGTCTTGCTCTTGGCTCTCGATATACGAGAGGTCGAAATGGGGGATTGCTTCTTGATCTTTCCCTTTACTGACGAGCCTTAATTGTGGAGCAACTGCAGCATCTATGTCATCCACCCCAGCCCAAGTAAATGTAGCTACATTTTTGTTTTTCGGCCGTCGGAGCTCTTCTATCGAGCACTCACACAAGTGGACAGGAACTCTATTCTTTGACTCTACCGTGACAACACAGCCTGTCGCATTCTGTCCTATTGCTAGCCCTTCTATAGGTTTAAGCACTCCTATGTGCCCCTCATTAATTTGAGCTGAAACCACGCCCACACATATACCTGACCGAGGTGGCACCACTGTTTCTCTAGTTGTCCGAACACTAACTCCCGCGTCTTTTGGCGAAACTTCCGCGCGCTCCTCTGCATAGTCTACCCGTGCAACATACTCAGCCTCTCGGTTTGGCAATGGTATCAGATTCCCGCTACAGGAAATGCAGTCATGGCTTTGTATGAGGTTGATGCCATGTTGCCGCAGCATTGCCTGGCCCACGAGACCAGATATCTCATCCGGTGACGACACAGAGTCGGAACAAATGTAGCTGGCATGTTCAACGCTCTCATTTCTGATAGAAAATTGAAAAAGGTACAGAGATCCGCTCCTGTGATTCCCACAAACCCTACATTAGAATTTTGTCGGGCCTAATGTACATGCCTATCTCCCTTCCTCGGCAGCAGATCGAAAAGCTTTTGCTTAAGGAGCGCTACCCTGGAGCCAGAGTCGACCAACAGATTGCAAGTGACACCATTCACCACAAATATGGCAATTGGGCAGGACTCTCCGAACACGCTTACAATAGCACAGATATTCGGGCTCCTCCTTCCAACCGGCTGTGTTTCGGGGGTCTCTACGCGTTTTTTGAGACAGTAGTCTTTTGTTCCGCCTCCGTCAGCGCAAGCTGCTGCTCATTTGCTCTTTCAAACTCGCAGCTTATCTTGGGTCAGTTTCTAGCGATGCGCCCGCAACCTCGATAAGCATAGCAGCGTATCTGCCTTTCACGATTCCGGAAACCTCTTCTCTTGTTTGATCTCAATCCATCCGCAAAAAGCGCCTCCAGTCGGGCTAGCCTTCGCAGGGTTGCGCTAGCAGAGTTGCGCTTGCGTCTGCGTTTATACATTTTGGTTCTGTTACCAATATCACGTTTTGCTCACTGGAGATCAACAACTCATTGTGCTCTTCATCTACGGCTGCAACAGCCCCTTCAAAAATAGGTGGAGCCCTTGACAGGACAAAATTGCGCACTGGATCCCTTAACCCCGTGATAAACTGGCACGATATATCCTCAAGACGCAGCTCTTTGGAGCGCTTTTGCTTAGTGCTATCAGGCTCTGGCTGTCGCTCTAGAGTCACATTACAAGGAAGCGAAGATGAGAATCAAACCCGCCTGCGTTTTCTCCCGGCTTCTGTCTAGCGCCGAGAAACAGCCGGAGCTTTGCACTGGGAGGATCCTTGTCAAAGTGCTTGAACACTAGTGTCTGGAATTCAGCTAATGTTCCCGCATTCCTTACTCCATCTCTCCAAGCAAAATCATGTGCTGGTACGGACAATCGACATTGCGCCATCCCCAGCTGTTGTTCTTCAAGTAAACCGCCTTTCTTCCTACTTGTTCTAGCATATCCAAAAATTCTGTAATAGACGGCCCTTTATCTTCACCAGTGAATTTCCCTAGCATGCTAGCTGAAACAAGTACGCTTGCCAAAGGGCTGTGCACTCGACTGGTCGCTTCCATTTTTAACCAAATTGTCAATGCCTCAAGCTCCTCTTGCCGGGGGCACAGCCCAGCTTTTGCCCAAGGATTTAAACGTGGACCACACTTCCGATACCAACGTGATGACTCGAGTTACTCAAAGTAGTCCTGGGTCCATACTGGGCATGAGGAGATGGAGGTAGAGACTGGGGATATATTTTTAAACACTTAATGCAACTGTCCCAGTTTCGCTTACGGCTCGCAGTCACTGCGCTGCGTCGCTGCGCTGGCATGGTACTGCACGGGCTCCGAAAAGGGCTGGAATGCCGAATGCTGAAGCTCGCCGTCACTGGGCTGCATTTCTGCGTGATGCTGCGCGGGCCTCGAAGACGGGCTGGACATTTATCACGGCAAGGTGGTGGAGTGCCGAGGTCTGCCACTGCGTACTTGTTTCCAGCGGGTGGGAAGAGGATGCCAGATGTGGCGACAGGATGACAGCTAGGGCCAGAACGTGAAGGGTGGCTAGGCCCCAGGCTCTCAAGTCGTGGCGCTGCCCCTGTCTTCTGCCCTGCTTGTTCTCCGCTCGACAATGTCGCCCGCTGCTTGCTATCCTGTCCCCGCTCTCCCGTTCGCCTCCTCTTTTTAAACCCTTTCGCTTCATTGTTGCATCTTTTTTTCGGTGGTTTACTGGTTTCCGCGGCCACCGACTGCCTTTGTTAGCTCCCCCTGCTTTTTGCCCTTTCACAGGTCCCGTACCAAGGCAGTAGTCGGTGGCATTCCATATATAGGCAGATGTGCGTCCCAGTGATACCAAATATGGGCATGCCTAGAGTTGGGCTACTCGACGCCAACATGGCATGGTCAGCAGTGTCCATGAGTCATAGACCTGCGTCAGCAGCGTCGTGCAGATGCATGAGCAGTCAAACGCCTGGCATCGCAAACCTTCCAGTTTACGCCGCAATAACGCTGTGGCGTTGACAAATGAGGGGAAATTAGTATAGTATAAGCACTGACTAAGCAGTGACAGCATAGGTAACCGATTTATTGTTTCAAGTTTCGCGGTGGTGCACCACGATTCCCAACATGGCTCGTTCTAGAGCAGAAACTCTCTTTAGAAACACAGCAAGATCGCATTGTGCTATGGTTGCAGTGCCGTTATGTACTGAAATATTTAGTATAAAGTTTATTGTGGATTCATTATAGTGGTTTACTGTACAAGCAATGTACCGGCAAAAAACAGGGCTTGCCTGATATTCTTTATTTCTTTATTTTACCCATGAGTCGGCAGCCTAGGTGTCTGGAGAAGAAAATACATGCGACTTGGAAATATGTTCCGAGCTATAAAATATCAGGGCTACATTTAAAGAGAAATACGGAATGAAAATTGGTGCCAAAATATGCTGTGCTTGCTATAAGATTCGCATCATCATTCTTCCATGCTCCAGTGAAGTCGTATAACGATTACTTCCAGGCGGCATCTGGAAAACATGGTCATATTTCGGCACTAGTCCTTCTTGTTTGGCGAATATTACTGTTTAGCAACTTGATAACTTTCTCTTTACTGTAGTAATTGCCGCTGTAGTTCATCAATAGCCATTCAAGCGCGCTTTACTCTTGTTTTTGAGTGTGGCAGCGGTAATCAAGATCCCACATCGTTATAAAACATGAGTGTTATTACTGGCGGCACGTCTTAAAATATCCTAGTTTACCAGCTCCAGCTGGCCGCTTGGTCATTCATAATCACCACCACCACCACCACCACCACCACCACCACCACCACCACCACCACCACCACCACCACCATCATCATCATCATCATCATCATCATCATCATCATCATCATCATCATCATCATCATCATCATCATCATCATCATCATCAGCCTGATTATGCCTACTGGGCGAAGGCCTTTCCCATATTTCTCCACTTAACCCGGTTTTGTGCTAGCTGCATCCACTTGACCCCTGAGAACTTCTTAATCTCATCCGCCCACCTAACTTTCTGCCGCCCCCTGCTAATATAACCCGGTTTTGTGCTAGCTGCACCCACTTGACCCCTGCGAACTTCTTAATCTCATCCGCCCACCTAACTTTCTGCGGCCCCCTGCTACGTTTTCCTTCCCTTGGAATCCAGTTTGTTACCCTCAGCGACCATCGGTTATCCTCTCTTCGCACTACATGTCCTGCCCATGTCCATTTCTTCTTAATTTCCACTAGAATGTCGGTAACTTCAGTTATTTCTCTGATCCATTCTGCACGCTTTCTATCTCTTAATTTTGCCCCGACCATTTTTCGTTCCATAGCCCTCTGGGTTGTCCTCAACTTAAGTAGAACTCTCTTGGTTAGCCTCCACGTTTCAGCCCCATAGGTGAGTACAGGCAAGATGCAACTGTTGTATACTTTCCTCTTGAGGTACACCGGTAAGCTGCTAGTCATAATCTGCGAGTGCTTGCCAAATGCGCTCCATCCCAATCTTATTCTTCTTATTATTTCCTTTTCATTGGCTTTGTCTTACTCTTAGAATGCGTATACTTCTCGCTGAATACAGAGATATCAGGTGCAACGTGTTATATTGTGTCTTTCAACCTCACATGCTGCGAGCGGAGCAGTAATTAATACCCTTCCTACTAAGCCTTTTTGCACATTTAAACACTCAATGAAGCGCCACCCTATATGCAGCTTAAAGTACATTTTTCTGCAGTCAGCAATGCGTTTCAGTTATACTCGCATATATGTTTTCATCTTATCAGCGAAATACAACTTTCCTTCTGTGGCGAGAATGTTCTTCAGTTGCAGGTATGAACGTGGTCCACAATATCGGAAGACCATCGGCATTGTTGCTTGTAATTAATGCATGTCCTCATGAGGCTGAGACTGAACGCCTGGCACGATTAGAACGATGAGCTTACTTGGCAGAGAGGGTACCTTGGAGGTCAATAATACTTGTTGGGGGACTAGTTGGCGCACGTTCCTTTGAAAAAGATGTAGCGCCAGAACAGACAACGCTCAGAAAGGGACGAACAGTACGGGCGCAACTTGCAACAGTTTATTCACTACAGAAGGAAGTGAAAACAATGCATAGAAAAACCGAATAGAAGAAATCAATATCATGCACGAGAGGGTAAATAATCAAATCTGCACAGAAAATCTTAGAACGCACATGTCTAACAACACCATTTCACAACATTATATGAAGGCTTTGTCTCGTCCTTGTCACCAGTAATAAACTGGGTCCCCCGGCCGCGTCACAAGTTATACGATTCGTTAGGCAGAAGTTGGCCATCATAACAAATTATTTTCATTACGTACACTTTGCTATTTATGGATTAGCTCGGGCTCACTCAGAACTGAAAACCTGCTAAAATTCACTACGTACCACATGATTTAAGGAGAGAAGGAAAAATAAAATCTCTTGCAATAAACCAAAACAAAAAGCAGCATATAAATTTATCCAAGCAACTGAGAGAATAGGCTGTGACATATATGCATGCATTGATATTTTTCGCGGACAGTTAGTACCATCGTACGTACAAAGCGTTTGATGCATTGATACTGTGATGTTCCTTGTAGAACTTTGCAAACTAAATGCACTTTCAAAAAGACGTGTTTACTTGTACACAGTGACAAAACTAATGTGCCTCTGGGTTCGGTTTGGAAGTGTCAAAGAGCCAGTTGTTGGCCGTAATTGCTAAATTGCTAGTTTCCGCGACGTATTCAGTGCCAGTTTATTCAGCTCGTAAAGAGCTTTTCTCTTGTAGCAAGGTAGCCTGGGTCGAAGGAGGTATGTCCGGTGATTCAGAGGAAATACAACGCTTCCGGAACTTGAACTCTAAATTCATGATAGGAATGTTGGTTTCCTACGACTCTCCTATTTTATGATGCCGCGCACACCTAAAGACACATTTCTGGAGACTAACCATTTTCTTTCTCATGAATAATTTAAAGTATACCGGCGTCTCTGCAAACGTTATAGAATAGTAAAGAACATTATTACTGCATCTGGCTTTTTTAACGGCGTCTTTGTATTAGTCATGCTACTTAAACGCGTGTTTATTCAGCGAACCAGAAATTTTCATGCGCAAAAAGGAAAGGGTCATAATGAAGCGACTTGCAATTTCAAACATTTTCTATTTATTGAAAATTGAAATGAAGCGGACGACCCATTTCAAGTGCACATGAGCTGGTTGCAGATATCCTTCGTCATTCTCCGCAGAGTTGTTCCTATTCTGAGATCATCGTCCCATTCTTAAGTACGATGAGAAACTTCTCAATTCTCTAGCCTGAAATGAAAGAAAGCTATATGAGCGACGACGTTGCGAGAAGGCAGTCTACTGTCAGTATTGTTGAAGCGCTCAGGAGCGTAGTGTCATGCCTTGACTCTTTAGATATAAAAGAATGCATCGAGATAGCAATTTTTATTGCCGACGAAACATAACGAGCAACATATTGCTGTTCTGCTCCTCAAACTTCAAAAATATTATCCTTTCTGCTTCATTACACTAGGGTATGCCTCTACCTTTCTGGGTGATTTTTAGTCGTGTCACCTACTGTAAGCAACACCGGATATTTCATCTGATAGAAGCTAGGGACGGCCCCACCTACACACTCTTTTTCCCCTTCTGTTTTGTCCTTGAAATAAACGCGCACACATCTTTTACGGATTTCACCAACTTCAGCACGTGCTTAATTGAGTACATCACATAAAAAAAATGTGAACACGTGATTGAGGAAAGTTTTTGATCGTGTATACATATTCAAAGATGGCAAGGCTGGGGGAACGTCGTTCGAGGGTGACATCATATTTATTTGATGCCTGCGCGGAAAACTGAGAAAAAAGAACAGCAGCCGTGACAAGATGCTTCCTGAGTAACTGATTACGAGACTGTACAGTGAGAATCGAAGTTTTGCTGCTGTGGTTTTTATATAATATATAAGTTTTTATATAATATTAGGAGAAAGCTGATGGAGTTGATGTTTCTACACCAAAAGTGACCTAATCATGCCTAAAATATATTTTCTTTTCTAACTTTATTGTCCAAATGTGAAAACGGTTGAAATGTTTTACTCCGCAAAATAAGGCCACAATGCCATTTGCATAATCAAGAAAATGCTGTTACTTAGCATGGGCCACGACATACGCGCACAAAGGGCGCTCTAGAGTAGACGACATGAATAGAATGTCGTTGTTATTGACCACTCCAACAAGGGAGCTTCTAAAGTGTAGCTGCGAGCGGTCACTACTGTTATAAAGAAATATTTTTTCTGAAATTTATCTGTGTTCAGTACGCAAATTAGTTGTGATGCTATTATGTTGGAGAAACAATGGAAAGCCTAATTCTCACGCCACCAAATTTTGTTGTACTGCATTAAATAGCAAACTTACTAAATTTTAGCCTACAAGCGGTTGTAAAAAAGGGGCTTTCTGCAATCTGTGCTGGAAAAATATTATTTCTGCAGTAACGCCCTGCCTGCCCTGCTTTCTGACAATAGATGAAATTTATATATAGACAGTGCCGCCATCTTTTCTTCTTACTAATAACGCAACATTGTATAATTCTGACAGTTCAGGCACCATAAAAAAGAGTTCGAAGTGATTAATGCTTAATTTAAAATGCAGTGCAGTGTCAGCTTCGTCTATTTTGGATGTATAGAAATTTATACAATTACAACGTCCTTTGCCTGTGCTTAGACAGGGATTTTTTGAAGAATCCAAAGAAAAAAGAAATGCGCGAGCATTTCTTTGACGATGCTAGACTGCGAAATAACATAGCGCCGTCTTTGGTTTCTCAGTGTACTTATCTGAAACTAATCATTCCTTGCACATTTTTACCAGCTGAAGTTTGCTTCCTTTTATGAAATATAATGCAGTTTTTAATAAGATCAATAAGCTCAATAAACAGGTGAAACAGGTGCGATAATTAAAATATCTAGAATTACGAATAACTCATATGGTTATAAGATTCAAAAAGAGAGGAGTATCACATAAGCAAATTTACTGCATGCATTAAAGTGAGATCATATTATCTTGTATATAACTTTAAAAGGGCACCAGTAGAAATAGTGTTAAAAAAAAAGAACTTGCTGACTTCAGTTGCAATTTCCGGAAACTCAGTTTGCTGTATTTATAAAACAAGCAGTGTTAAATCGTCTTCTATATGTTAAGGCTGTGCAGAACCAGCCTAAGGCTTCATAATTACTCTTTTGAAGCAATTAGACATGTCACTTGGGATCACACCGTTGTTTCGACTTTTAGTTGCCTATGTGTGTTCTTGAAAACACATCGCACATCTCATCACCAGAAGAAGGATGCAAGTGTAAAATACTCACACTTGCTGTAGAATATCAGCTCGAAGAAATTCTTTGCTAGTTCAGCTGTTGGTGAAGTCGTCTGCATGCTATTTATGAAGTTGCAAAACTCTTTTTCGATATCATACTTCGAAGCCATGTCGTAAATGTCCGTGGCAATGCACTTCGAAATAAAGAGAAAAAGATTTGAAACAGAGTATATCAGTTTGACATAAGCGAACACATGTGAAACACTCCGGCTCATGCCGTTTGAACTAACATATACTGAACAATTTCTTTAGTGTTCCGTGAGACTTAGCGTGTAAAACCATACCAACGTTCTCACCTCATTCGCCTTACTCTAACGCCGCTATTTTCATCCCCTCTTTTCATGCGGGGGGGGGGGGGGGGTAGTGAAAGTGCTCCTTATTTGAGCTGATGCGTATCAATCGGAACAATATTCGGCATATTGAGTTTTCTTCCAATTGACTGAAGGCCTTCATTCTGCAACGTCGGCGTTGAAAATCTCTCGAAGATAAAGATACTCTTGTCTTAGGCCCTACGCAATTTATAATTTCCGTGGCTGCCATAACAGTTATACAAGAATTTACATGCAAATTTTATGAGGCAAATTTTATCTCTTCTCGTGATTATATATTTTGCTTTTCTTATAGTGCTACTTTGTTTCAATTAACTCAACACAAGAAAATATAGGGTAGTAGTTTAGTTTTGACGGAACATTCGAGTATATGTTCTAAGTGATATATGAAAGGGAGGCCGCACGCACCTTACACAGATCAGCTTGTTTTTATGCTCAACATAACAGAAGGAAGATAAGACAATGTGTTAAGTTCTACAAATCAAATGCCACACACAATAATGGCGCCAGGAAGTCTCGTTATATATGAAATGTATTGTATGCCTCAAACACGTTTCATGAGTATTGATGGCTATATGGTGTTTTATGGCGCAAAAGCAACTGTCGCTATGATCCGGCACATACGTAAGCCTTCCGGAATTGTCTCTATTGCTCTGAAGTTAAGTTAGTTTGTTTTAGTTTTGACAGCATGACTAGTCTTTTATGGCTTGTATTGAAATGCACTATTCCTGTGATGGAAGCCTTAGTCTAAGTACGCGAAGAATGATAAAGCCATATTGTAGTCTTTATCGCATACCACAATAATGATGAAATGATGATGCAACGCCACTCTTTGATTCACTCCAGACTTAGAACAGTGGACTCGCAAAAGGCGGTGAAAGACAGGGGCTGGGGGGGGGGGGGGGGTATCACGTGATATCTTATATTATGAAGAAGCCCTTTTTAAGTTACCTAGTTTCAGACTCTTTGCACTATGCAGTGTAAATAACCAGTGCACCCTACTACTATATATAATTATGCTTCAAAGACGCAAATTTGTTGTCTTTTCAGTTGATTAAATTTAAGCTTGCATATTGAATATAGCGTTTTTAAAAGTAAACTTTAGTGTTTTGTTATTCTGTCTTGGTAACTGTTTTCCTCTCCTATGTTGATTATATTATACTGACAGCCATAGGGAGTGTTTCTGTCCTGCCTATTCAAATGTAAGGGTGTCAGAAAGATTCAACATCGCGGCTTGACATGGTGCATGAGACGCACTGTCTCATTTTCTTTTTAGAAGATCTTGTTTTCGAAGTCTCATTTTCGTATAAGCAAAATTAACTGAACCTTAAGGCTTACGGAATAGGAACTGAAATGCTATTTTGTTGCCTTTATTTCGCCCTGTATATTTCTCGTGCTGCAAAGCACAACGAACTCCCACTATCTCGATCTAATGCAAGTTCGTTTTCTCAGTTACACATGTCTTCCTTTGATATGTTTTTGTTAATTTCGTAGTAAACCATTTACGATTATTTGGGCTGCATTCAGGCTCTAGCGCTGTCTTTCTTTTCATTTGTAGAGCGTTAACTCTAACTAGTTAATTTACCGAGTTTGGCCTTATTCCCCGTTATTAGTGGACATAGTACGTTATGCGTTACACAAGTTGAGCCAAGTATTCGCCCGCCTCATGTTTCTCTCGCGCTGTGCCAAAAATATTGACATAGTCCTCGTCGTGCTAAGGTACGAGAGTATACGATGCTATGGTGCCGCGACTACGCCTCGTGTAGAATTGCAATGTACTCTCGTTCTGTGCAGTGAGCATCGTAATCTTCATCAAGTTTCATCTGCAACGCTTCTACTTTAAACAAAGGTAAATACCCCGTTCCCATATGTCCTCAAGCTAAAGACAGAGACCGAGCCGTTCCAAACAGGCTACCAAGACAATCGAACAATGCTTATTGCCGCGAAGCTTACCAAGCGGGGAAGCGATCTGAGATCGAAGCAGCAGCAATGACTACGGCTACGGTCGATGACTAAAGCTCATGAAACTTTGTTCGAGGATTGTTGAAACTCTACATTTTGCGTTTTCTTATTGGTCCAATTTGGCAACGATACACGGCATTCAAATGCAAACTGTTTGTTGGATTTATGCTTGAGAGCGAATAAGCTCAATTGGATTAGAGGCACCGCCTTTCTTTCATAGAACATACCTTGTTACAGTCGCTTGCCGTTTTTAAATAAAACTGTTGTTTGGGCAAGGTGGTGCATACTGCACACCAAATAGTTATAGCGTAAAAAGATAACCACACACAGACAGGGTGCTGACGCCCTGTCGGTGGTCGCCCTTTGTTTGTGTAGTTGTTTTCTGTGCACTATACATTTGCGTTATCAATATTTACTATGTACACTCTATTTTTTCATAAGGTGTCTCGGAACTCATTAAATTAGGTCGTAATTGTTAAAGAAGCATTCTTACTGAGGCGCCAACAAGATCTATATCAGCCGTGATCACATGCTTGCAAAAACAGGGCATTTTCACATAGTGGCGACAATATCGCACACAACAAAGAAGCAGGCTGACATGGCATTGAAGAGAGCAGATTCGATCGCACGTATCTAGAGCGCTTGATCATTCTTGTACACAGGGCGCAAAGTAAACTTCAATGGCTCGTTAGTGACAATATATGTTCTCACCCGTAGCCGCGAAGTCCCTTAACCCATACAGACGCTAGCTACTCGCTCATAATTATGCAACAGCGCTATAATTTGGCGTCATTTGCACTGTAGACAGAGCTTCAGCGCTCTATTGGGATGACCTATAGCCAGATAAAAGGAACACGACAATATAAGGATGATTAGACCGACTCGATTATCGTGAATGAAAACAATTCTCTCCACTCTTTACTAAACTCAATTTAAAGCCGACGAAGTTCTCAGGATATAAGGGAGCGAAGTCACCGGTGTAAACATGAATGTGTAAGTATGGGAGAGTGCATTTATTTAAGATGAAGCAAGTTGTATAGTGCATCACAGGCGTAATAATAAGTGCACTTGTCGGTGACTTCGAGCAGAAAGTTAAAAGCTTTACAAGACAATGATGTGCAAAAATGAACACAGAGAGCGACAAAGAAGGCAAAGGCTGGTAATGCAAACATTAAGCGTCCATTAACAAGCATGCTAAATCCTTGACGTGCGTATATGCACTGCGTCGCTAGGTAATAAAGCTCCGACGGGATCGATTGTGTAGTCACGTTCTCTGACTCGAAGATGGCGTCGTCTAATGAGGGCCGATGCCTAAACATCGACACAAGGCTTATGCCCTCAGTGTGTCTTTAATTAGCAGATTCGGACTTGTGCGTACTCAAGTTAGGTGTTGAGGTCAGCAGTGGCGTTCAAAAGCTTTGTGGCGAGTGCGGTTGGTTGTTTCCTCCCTGCGTTGAACATTCCTAACGGGCGTTTATTGTGTCTTATATGTTTAGAAAACAACAAAGAATGACATTAAAAATCTAGTGTTCCGAATCTAATACATGGAGTGAATGCATTTGACTGCCTTGCGAAAGAGATTCTTGGGGCTGTATGTGGATGAAAGCAGTCATAATCGGATGACGTCTGTGACTATGACGTATATCTGTTTTGATTAGCTGTATCGCAAACGCTGTTTCCTTGTCTGTAATCGGCACTCCAGGGACGCCTCGCCTTACGCAGTACGACCATAAGCGTTATCGATTTCTGTTTTTTTTTGTGTTCTTATAGAAAAGTGAGATATGCTGTCTAACGGCGTCTTACGACTGCTCGTTCGACTCAATTTTATCTGCGGTCCTCTCAGAGACAAGCGTGCAGCGCCTAAGAGGAGTTTGGAAACACAATCCCAAATTCATCATTGCTCTCGTGAGATATAAATGCTTGTGAATAGCACTTCTTTGTTGAGCCAAATCTCTGTTTTCCAGGGGAGTTGAGATCTTTTGTGTCGTGCGCAGTGTTATTATGTGTGAGCTGCATAAGACAAACGGCAACTGCCGTTTGTCTGCCAAACGGCAAACTTTCGTTCCCTCAAGCGATAGCATATGAACCCCGCCGGAACATTTAGTCTATGGTGCTTCATGCAGTATGAAGGAAGCTCTGGGAGTTAATGTGATGGGTGTGAACGGAGAAAGCCATGTAAAGGACAACAATGGCTTTCTTTATTAACACTATTTTGCTTACTCACCTCTCCGAACTTTGCCAAAGCCTCCACTGTTTGGGTCTGGAACAGAAATACATATTTCAGTTTTGAAAATTTGTCAAAATGTTACGTACAAGTCCATTCTACACATTTTAATATAGAGGTGTCCGATATTTGTGTAGATGCATTTGAGAGTCGATCAGAAAAGATACTCAATAAGACCTTATTATGATCACATAGAGTATATTATACCTCAAAATTACGCTCTAGTGTTATCTTGGGTATTGGGGTGCAAAGGCGGCTAAGGTGATCATGCGGCAAATACAAGCGAAGTATGCGACCCCAAAGTGAACATTGTTCGACGCAGATATCAGGGCGAGTTGAAAGAAATGCATAGCTAACATGAGCGCACTAAACACCGATACAGAGAGAATATAGCGCCCCAAAAAGCGCTTGTTGTGTCTCTAAATTCTCTCTGTTTCAGTGTTTAAGAAGGTCGCGCTAGCTGTGTATTCCACAACAGTTAAATTAATGCACACTACCTGAATGAATAGATTTATGCTCTCTCAAGTTAGCGATGATTACGGGCACCTATTGCCCTAGACTAGAGAAATGCACTATAGAGTGACATCGTCCGTAACACAAATTCTTTACGGTTATATTGGCCAGTTGTCAGTATATTACTGATGCTATATTATTATACCTCAATCATTCCTTATAAAAAAAGTATCATGATCACTAACAGTCTGGATAACATTTAAACTGCAGTTCTAGATATTTTGTCAAGGTTTGGAAACTGTACTCACATTTTGCTGGGCTGAATTGCCACAGCCGCCCAAGTCAGGACTTAGGCACTGCAGGAAGGAGAAAAGAAGTCAAAGTACATTTATCGTTCGCTATAGACGCACCGTTTCTGAAATATATACAGCGAATGAAGTTAGCTTTAGAGCTGTTTCGTTGGGCGCACCTAGCCCAAATTGAGGGTTTATTTGTTATTTGTCATAGTAAAGCATCTAATTTAGGATGTCATGCAAGCACTTTGGTGAACTCTTAAATATGAAACCCTCGTCTTTATAGCAGTATGTAACATTGTAGCAATTGACTTCATTTACAAGCAGGTCAAGAAAACAACAGAACTTGCATTGCCATTCAAGAGAAAACGTGGTAATTGGCGATAATTTACAAAATGGCAGGGAATCTTCAAAAGTAAGAATGTCTAATAAATAAGCAGTAAAGAATAAAATATAGAAACAGAATTTTTCTACATGATATGTTGGTGGAGAACATTCTAATCTGCACAACATATAATAGAAACATTGTTAAAATATGGGTAGCTAAATATACTTGACTGTTCAAATTAGTCATCTAGCTTGTGTAAATGAACATACCTTGCTCCAGAAATTTGGTATACCAATGGTTATTTCTCCTTCACAATTAACTTGATCCACAGGTTGGAAGGCTTTTCTTCCGTTTATGAATACATCGACAAAATCTGCAACTGAAAGGGAAAACATGCTGGCATTAAGTCGTCAGGCTACGTTGCGCTTTAGTCTAGAAATATTGTTTTTTATTTTTGCTGTTATCCACATGGAACGCGGCCTTAATTTCCCGGAAGATCGGAGGTACTTAATAAACAATGCACTATTATCACAAAAGAGCAAAAGGTTGTGTCAGTGAACACCTTTCTATGCCTTGTATGATGACTTTAATATAGGCTTCCTATTTGCGGTGGATGTGGTAATTGTTAAGTAAAATTTGTTTCTTACGTCGTCGTAATTACGAGAAATGGTTGACTACGGTACTAAGTACTTTTAAAGATTTGTGTAATCTGAGAAACTGAACAGCAGAAGAAAAACACAATTAGGTACGCGGAAGCTCAATATAGTTCGAATCTGGTTATCTGCACTACTCAAGTAGTAGGATATAGGAGAAAAATCCATTTACACCTGAGTAGGTAATTGATATTGAAATTGAAAGTTGCCTTCAAATCTGCATGAAGGTCACGCATCCTTATAAAGCTTATTTTATGTAATGATTATGAGCAATTAAAACTTGTGAAAGAACGTCAAAAGCTTCAGGAATAGTAGCCTCCAGTCACAAAATTAAGCAGCTTCTTAGAGCTTAAGTTATTCCCCTTATTATTTACGTTGTGATAGTTGTCCGAGTTTGCCTTAGTGGAGGTAAACCTCGTGCAACTTTGAGAATGTTTAGAACGAAGGTTATGAAAAGAGTGGTGTTGTTCGTGTCGCCCCCTTAGCCTCGCGAAGTATTATTAAAATAATCGCATCTAAGAAGGGTTTTGAAAATTGACCACAGCATAGTCGTTATAGAAACAATGGCTGTAACATTTGCTAGCCACTATTGAAATGAATGCAGTTTTTACTCCAGCTCCGAACTTGGTTAAAACATCAACTAGCATTAAAGCGTCATTGTTAAGGCTCCCATTCAGCGGAATGCCTGGCAGACGTAGCGGGCCCGCGTTGTCCACAAAAATTCTGCTTGTCTCTAGCATGTGACATGACAGGTGATATGGCTGGACATCGATTGGCAGGCGGGTTGAAACAAGAACATCTACCATGACTGATGTTCCTCCATTATTATAATTTCGGCAAGCTAACGGAATGCTGTCCAGCTGATTCAGCAGTGAAAACATGTTTAGACAACAAAAGTTATTCATTTACACTCTCTCTTTCTATATATTGTGGGGCCCTGCGCCACATATCTGTAGCGCTTGTGGCGCGCCGCGCATTCGAAGGCCGCGCCACTTCCCGAGGCTCCCTGCACGGTGCTTGTTTCCCTCTCCTCGCTCGTTCGGGGATAAGCTGACCCGCGCGAGGGGGCTATAAAGAAAGGCACGCGCCGCCATCTCGCCCTCTCTTCGTTCCTGCTTCGCTCCTGGCGCTTCTCCACGGAAGACGACCCGCAGGCTGCAGCCCCCCGGACGACGACCCCACACCGTCTTGGACGACCCCCTGTGAGAATAAAGGTGTTTGTTACACGGCCCGCTGTGTATTTGTCGAGCGCATCCCTCGGGCAGAGGAATCGCCCACAATTGGCATCCAACTGGGGCTGAATTAGCACCTATGTGGACGATCTCTCTGCCGACGTGGCAGCGCACGGCAACACGACGGGCCGGTCCTTTGTATGATAGGCGCGACGCCATTTTGAGTCCGCGGATAAATGTAGAGGCTCCCTCCTTTTCCGGCTATACGGACGTGAAGTCAGTCCACGAGTACTTACAAGAACTCGATAATTATCAGACGGCACTGGGTTCCCCTGACAACGTGGTGCTAGCGCAGGTAATTCCCGTAGCACTTGTTGAGAGCGCGGCGCGATGGAGACGCTGCCAGCTGGCCTTCTAGTCGATGGCAGACTTCACCGATCGCTTCCGCGCCGAGTTGCTTGAGCGCCGATGCTTACGACGATTACGAGCGCCGGATGCTTGAGAAGCTAGCGTTGCGCGCACAGCACCCAGAGGAGAGCCTCCTCGAGTATGTACGCGCAATGCAGGAGCTCTACAAGAGGGCAGATCCCACGGAACCGATCTTGAACAGGTCGCGCGCGTGATCAGGCAATTCCATCCGCGCTTCAAGCCGTATTTGCGGGGACGTGGTTTTGCAAACCTCGAGGCCCTAGCACAGGAAGCGAAGGTAGTGCAGGCGGATTTACTCGCTGAATTGCGCTACCAGCCACCCCCAAGGCCAGCCGAATCGCTAGAGCGGCGATGCGTCTGGTCCGGAGGCCATGACTCCGCGCCGCGCGCCAGAGGCGCGGACGTAATGATGGTAGGGCAGGAAAGGCCAGCGGAAGGCTCCGCGATTCCTCGCGCTCTTGACCCGTGCGCGTTCGAGCAGCGGCGTCGAGCTGGGCTCGCAAGCGACGTACGCACAGGCGCGGAGAGAGGGGAAAGACGTCCCCAACCGCTTCGTTGAACGCGGCGTCCCCCGACCGCGCGGCAGGTGAACGACCGGCTTTGCTGGAATTGCAACCAGCCTGGCCACGTGGCACGCCTGTCAAGCAAGGCGTACGCAGCGAAACGCGAACCGCCGGCGGAGGTAATTGGTAACACCAGCCTGTCGCCGTCGGCGGGAGAATGTCGTGGAAGCCACGGCGGAAAATGGGAAATGTACTCACTCCCACGCCGCGTCACCGGGCGACTGCACCGGCGGCGCAGAGGCTTTTGTCCCCCTCGCCTGTAGAGCGCAAGGAATGTTGTCACGCTCGAGCCCTTTTATGCTAGTGCGGTTAGCTGGTCAAAGCTACTCGGCACTCGTTGACACGGGCTCAACTCTGTCACTGGTCGGTGATGATGTGTTCGAGGCCTGCCGTAGATGTAACATCCGTGTCAGGACAGCCGAAACCGCTTTGAGCTTAGCAGCAGGGAAGGCAAAAGCGGAGGGAGCGGTACGTCTGGTCCTGCGTTTTGAAAGCAGGAAGCGAAGGCATCGCTGCATCTATCTGCCCGGCTTAGCCATACCAGTTATTCTGGGAAGAGAATGGCTATCGCTACAGCCCCTTCACCCCAATGATTCCCTTTGTTAGCGCACCCAAACAGGAATGCGTCGCCCAGCGAGTGAGCGTCCACGCTTGTGTGGCAGACGGCACCCCCGCGACACCGAATGGTAGCCCATTCGAAGCAATTATCGCGTCCTTCTTAGGAACCGGTAGTCAGCGCCGAAGGCTCGTGGAAACTTTACTCCCGTTTTCGGATTGCTTCACAGAGAAACCAGGCAGAACCGACTTGCTTCAGCACGAGATCGAAACGGGTGATGCGCGCCCTTTCAGATGTAACCCGCGGCCGTTAATCGCGCATAAGAGGCAGCTTCTCGACAGCGCCCTTGACGAGATGATTGATACTGGCGCGGTGAGACCCTCACAAAGTTCCTGGGCGTCCCCAGTGGTTCTAGCGCCAAAGAAAGATAGTTCGGTTAGGCTGTTTGTTGATTATCGAAAGCTCAACGCACTGACGCCTACGGCTGCATACCTTTTCCAGTCGATCGAGGCTGTGATGTACGCGTTAGGGAACGCAAGGTTCTTCATAGTCCTGGATGCAAGCAGAGGGTACCTGCAGATTGAGGTGGCGGAAGGTGACATTCAGAAAACCGCATTCACCTGTCACCGCGGGCTCTTCTAATTTACTCGACTTTCGTTTGGTTTGTTTAATGGACCGAGCACGTTCATGCGATTGATGGACATCGTGCTGGGCGATGCAAGGTTCAACTACGCGATGGCATACCTCGACGACGGCGTGATATTCTCGCAGTCGTTCGAAGAGCGTGTCATTCACCTGAATTCCGTTCCTGAAAGAATGAGACGTGCGGGTATAACGATCAACCCAAAGAAAGTGCAGTTGGCATCAAAAAGAGTGAACCTCTTGGGATGTGTGGTTGATGAAGTCACTTTGAGACCGAACTATGACAAACTGCAGGCAATTCTGAACTACCACTGTCCGACGGACGTGGAAAGCTTGCAGAGGTGTTTAGGAATGGTTGCCCTCTACAGACAATTCATCCCTAGTTGTTTAGAGCTCGCTAGGCCGTTGAACCAGCTGTTGCGGAAAGGCTCGAAGTGGGTATGGGGCAAGGAACAGAACGACGCTTTTGTTGCCTTGGCTCGCGCGATAGCGAACACCGCTAGTTTGCGCCTCCCCGACCTGAACAAGGCGTTTGTCTTGCAGACAGATGCTAGTGATGCCGGTGTAGGAGCGGTTTTGTTGCAGGAACACGAGGGCAAGCTGCGCCCTGTCGCGTTCGCTAGCCGCACGCTCACATCAGCGGAGCGGAATTACTCCGTTACCGAAAAGGAATGCCTGGCGATAATGTTCGCATTTTCAAAGTTCGACATGTATCTAGACGGAGCGGTTTTCACCGTGCAGACAGATCACCAGGCACTTTCGTGGTTAAAGAGGCTGAAAAACCCCTCAGGCAGACTCGCGAGATGGGCGCTGACGTTGCAACGTTACGCGTACGCCATTGAGTACCGCCGGGGCAGCATGAATAGGGTGGTCGATGCTTTATCGCGAGCACCGTTGAAGGCTGGCAGAAGCTCAGAAGAGGCGCAGACCAGCCTTGCTGAAAGCAGCGTCTCCGTTACTAGAGAGGAGGAGAGGGCGGACGCGACTGTCGCGCCCTGCGTAGTTATAGATAGAAAGGAGGCGGACAGAGTTACCGCGCTTTGCTGCGAGAGAGAGAAGGCGCAGCAGCTGGTGGCGGCGACTACTTGCCTGCCAAGAAGCGAGGCAGAGAGAAATCTGTCTTGGGGAGTAGCGGTCAGTAGGGAAGAGCTAATTGAGGCCCAGAAAGCAGACGGTCTATGCCAGCGGGTGCTGAGAGAGTTTGCGAGTAGTGCAGCTTGCACCGGGAACGCTGAGGGCAAGTACGACGCGTATCTGCTGGGCGATGATGGCTTACTGCTCCGCCACATCCCCCAACTTGACGAGGAAGAGGCGATTGCAACCCCCTTCCGAGTCGTGGTCCCGAGGAAGTTGCGGAAACGATTCCTCCAGTACTTCCATGACTCAGCGCTGGCAGGCATGGCAGCGGCAGTAAGACTTATGACAAGTTATGCCGTGTCGCGACCTGGCCAGGTATGAGAAAGGATGTGCTGGGTTAGGCCAGTACATGTCCTGTTTGTCAGGTAGCCAAGCCTCGGGCGGGGAAACCCGCTGGCATGATGAAGCCGGTAGTTAGCAACCATCCCGTGGCAAGTGGTCGCGTGCGATATCATGGTATCCCTCCCTCGCTCCGCGCGCGGACACCAATATATCCTGGTAATAAAGGACCACTATTCCAAGTGGGTTGAGGTTTTCCCCTTTAGGAAGCTTGTGTCAGAACGGATTTGGGAGAAACTGTTGGAGACATTCACTCGTTTCTGTTTCCCTTCCAACCTGATTACAGACAATGCTTCGTATTTCACAAGCAAAGTCTTTGTTGATTCCTGTCGGGCGCTTCAAATCCGCCACACGAAAACGAGTCCCTACCACGCTCAGAGCAACATAACAGAGAGTGAATCGGAATGTTAAGAGTATGCTGGTCGCGACGACCGAGCAGCACAGGGTTTGGGACGCACGGCTGTCCGAACTGGCTTTCGCCACTAGAACAACCGTGAACAGGTCGGTGGGTATGACACCTGCTTACTTGAATTTTTGGAAAGAGATCGCTTTTCCGCTAGAGAACGCCTTACTTGACGCGGCGGGGCCCGCGCCCCCTCCGCTTACGCAGTACGCGGCATTGTGGAAGCGCAGCGCGCGGCTCGTGAAAACCCCGATGTCGAGCGCATGGAGCAAGCGGATCAGTACAACAAAGGTCGTCGTCACGTCATTTTCAACACGGATGACTTGGTACTGAAAAGAACGCATCCGCTTAGTAACGCAGCGCGTGGTTTCGCCGCGTCGCTAGCGCACAAGTGGGTTGGACCGTTCGAAGTTACGACACGGACTACGCCACTCCCCTACCAGATGCAGTTGTTGGCGAGCGGTGAAACCGCTGGTCCGGTGCACGTCGCATCTGAAAGCTTACCACCTTCCCAAGGACGATAACTGCGAAGCGGGGGAAGCTCAAAGCGATGCAGTGATCTCCCCCAAAGTAAGGCGTACAGGTAGCAACTCGGTTCGCAACCGATGCTATAACCTAAGGCCAAGGTAGTGCACTACTTTGTCTAACGTCTTTGCTTCTTTCAGAATGCATTCTGGTAAGATTTTGTAGCAGCGAGATGAACCACCGTCCCTGGGGCGGGAAACCGCAACCAACGCATGGTTCAAGGAGGGGCCACTGAAACAGGGGGTACCCCCCTAGTTTGTAGTGGTTTGTGGCCCATCATTGTGACCAGCGCGGCCATGCTGGTCGTCTTCAACGAGTCTGGATTGGAGCCCGCTGCCCAGGCCTGGAGTACGGGCCTCAGGAAGCCAGGTGTGCCCAGGGCGGAAACGCCTGCTGCAATCTGCATCCAGCACGGCGCCACGTGGAAAGGGGTCAACGATGTAGAGCAGCAGCTCAGGGCCGCTGCCAGGCGTATCCGTGGCCGAGCCCAGCTGCGCTGTGACCTCGAGGATGTGGCTGCTGCTGGAGAGGGACCAGCCGGAACAGGGACCAGCTCACAGATTTCACCCCACGGATTTCCCACCATACTGCACCACATGCAACGCCACCCCACCCACCCTCTACCATTACTTATGGGAATGCCAACATCCCATCCGCATTCCTCCCCACCCCCTCCTCCTGGGAGGCTGCCCTTCTAGCCACGCAACCTGCAGATCAGTTACGGCTGGTCGAGCGGGCTAAGCTAGAAGGAAGAGCCAGAGGGCTCCTGGACTAAGAGGTCCTCCTGGGAGTGTTTACATTTTTTTGTTTTTTAAATAAAGTTTTTTCCTCCTCCTCCTCCGGAACAGTCCGCCATGCCTGCTGCTTCTCCCCTCCCACGGACCAGCTGAGATGGCATCCCACCAGAGCTATGCGACAAGCCTTCATATTTTACGCCGACCCGGGCTCGAACATGGACATGGACAGGCTGTTGGCGGAGCCCGGGTCGGACGCTGAGGGGGGGGAGAGATGTGGGGCCCTGCGCCACATATCTGTAGCGCCCGTGGCGCGCCGCGCATTCGAAGGCCGCGCCACTTCCCAAGGCTCCCTGCGCTGTGCCTGTTTCCCTCTCCCCGCTCGTTCGGGGATAACCAGTCCCGCGCGAAGGGGCTATAAAGGAAGGCACGCGCCGCCGTCTCGCCCTCTCTTCGCTCCTGCTCTTCGTTCCTGCTTCGCTCTTGGTGCTTCTCCACGGAAGACGAACTGCAGGCTGCAGCCCCCCGGACGACGACCCTGCACCGTCTTGGACGACCCCCTGTGAGAAAAATGTTTGTTACACGGCCCGCTGTGTATTTGTCGTGTGCATCCCTCGGGCAGAGGAATCCCCCACAATATATATATATATATATATATATATATATATATATATATATATATATATATATATATATATAGTGTGGATGCTCCATTCTCAGCAGCACAACGTGGCGGACACGCTCCCCCTGCTGTACACCTACCTTCGGAGCTACTGCGGAAGGACGGGGATTAAGAGGGACTAGCGTTGCACTCCGTGCGGGCACTAATTCTCCTCCCCTCTCATCTCGACGGGCAGTTTAGACATAGGAAAGAGACGACGCCGCCAAGTCGGAGCGTGCGGGCACTGCAACGACTGAAGGAGGACATTGGGAGCCCCCAAAAATACTTGACCGCTGTGCCTCGGTACGTTGTTCTTCACGGCCGTGGCTGTGGCCCAATCCAGTGACGTGGCATTCGGCTTTGAGAGCAGAGCCAGAGCCTTTAGAAACCTCCAGAAAGTGGCGCATCAGGGTGGGATCGGACTGGGAGCCCAGTTGGGAAGGCTAAGTTACAAATAATCGCGAAACTCGACGCATAAGCCGTCCGATCAGTCCGCTGGGATGTCCTAGCCGGTATGCGAGGCCTAGCCAGACAGCAGAGGCTTTCTACCACAGCTACGGTACGTCTCGACAGAAACAGCAGTCGTAGTCCGCCGAACATGTCAAGCTCAAGGAGATCCCGCGGATATCACGTTGCAGGGATATTTTCGCGCCTGCAAGCTAAATGACCCGATGTTAGGGCGAATCGGCAGACCCATGCCAGCATTACTTTTCAGAGAAAGTGGCTGTAAAAGCGGACACCGCTCACGCTGAACGAAGTGGAGGCTAGCGAAACCCAGAGAAGTCTCTACAGGCATAGCTGCAACACTTCAAGATACCCAGGTAGCACAGAATATGGGGTCCCCAATAGGTTTGATGTAGGCAAGGGGGGCTGGGATAACCATAGTAAAACATGCATCGGTCCCCGATGGGGCTAAGATGGTCAAGCCCCATTTAGGTCTGCCCCTGTTTTTTCTGTATGGGTTCCATAGCGGTGTTTCTCGGGCTAATGCAGAGCCTACTTCTGCATCCTGACGACAAGAGTCTCTTGTCGGATATTTGAAAGCAATCCAATCTAAATATGGGTTCTTTATGGGAAAGCCCTCATAGATTCGAAATGAGGACATCCAAATTAAATTTCTTTGGGCCCTACATCGGCCGTAGTGAGGCATGAAAACGGGCATGCCCACATGCTGCCCCAGTCGGTTCCATGTAGGTTGCTTGACGGCAGGTGGAATATGAATAAGAGCTACATTTTGGCAAGCCATCGTGAAGCCCAAATGAAGCAGGCTTAGCTAAACAAATTTAGGACCCTCATCGGCCGTAATGGGGCCAGAAGGCGAGCGTGCCTTTATGGTAGCAAAATCGGTCTCTTGTGGGGAATTCGAAAGCATATGTTACAGCACGTGAGCTCTATAGGTTAAAAAAACAACGCCGAGCCCAATTCGGGCTGCCCACATAAAACTGCTTTAGGTTCCACATCGGCTGTAAGGGGGCTGGAAGGCAGGCCGGCCTGCATGATACCAAAATCGGTCCTTTGTGAGGAATTTGAAGGCACGTGCAACAGCAAGGGGGCTCTAAGTACAAAAACAGCACCCAGCACAATGGGGGCTGCCCACACAACTGCTATAGGTCCCCATCGGCCGTAATGGGGCTAGAAGGCGGGCATGCCCACATGATACCAAAATCGGTCCCTAGTGGGGAATTTGAAGGCACGGGCAATCATCCACTGGAATCTATAGGTTCAAAAACAACACCAAACCCAATTGGGGTTCCCCACACAAAACCTTTAGGTCCCACATCGGCCATAAAGACGGTGATAGGCGGGCATACCCCTATGTACCACAATCGCTACCTTGTGGGGAATTTTAAAGCACGTGCAACAGCTAGTGAGCTCTAGGTTAAAAGAACACCCAAATCAATCGGAGCCGTCCACACAAAACATCTGCACGTCTTACATTTGCCTTGGCGGAGATAGAAACTAGAGCTTCTGTATGTTCGTCACATTTGTTAAGAATGATTGCTGATTCACCGTAAATGCGGCCTCTTGTCGCAAGAAATAGCGCTAGCCCAAATGAGGCTGCCGAATAAATGCCGCTGTGGGTCCTATATTGGCAGTAGTGGGGCTGAACACATCGGCGCTTTCGCGCACTATTATGTAAGCATTCTTTCCATCCTTCAATTGTATTACAGGTTGCAATAAATTACTATTATAGGTGATATGTATATCAGATCTTAGCATATTTAGTAAGTTAGAAATATTACAAGGCTTTAGTTCTCGTGCTAATGCAAACTGCGCAAATGACTGAAACATACTGATTGCTAACTGTTGCTCCTTACGTGGTTGCCGTTGACAGCCTGCAATTTCTCGGCACAACAGTATTGTTCAGAACATACATCTCCACATTCTGAACATGATGGACACGGAGTCATTTAGGCTAGATTAATTTTGTGAATTATTGTAAAATTTAGCATTGTGGCTGTTTAGAGGAGATACATGCATAAAATAATTTGCTTAATTATGTCCGTAAATATTGAGAAAATTTTGACTAGGGCTTCCCTTCAATTATCTATGTTCGACCCCTGTGAAAATAATGTGGCCAAGCCCAAGGGCGACTTGAACAATAGAACCCGCATCGGTCCTATGTCATTTTCTGATCGGCCGACCGACTAGGGCTTCCGACCAAATATCTGCGTCGGACTGCTATGAGAATAATGTGGGCAAGCCTTTTTGCGGCTTGCGCCATAAAACCCTCATCGATCCGATGCAATATCGGAGGTGCTGATCGTAATAAAAAATAAATGTTCATTCAGAGCGGCTTCCCGAACCAGTCCAAAGTAGCACCATCGGGGGGAGTTTGCGGGATGTACACTTTTGGCAATGCGGAAAAAATGCGAGCAGGCCCGCAAGGGCTGCCTGTATCGATCCCAAGTGGGGCCCATCACGGCCTTTTCGACAGTTCCCTTCAGGATTATGTTGCCCCCCCTTGCCTCACCCACATTGAGCCCACCGGGGCTGCCCTGCATCGCCTACATCGGGCCCATCGGGGCCCCATGTAGGCCCAAATAGTTGCGCCGATGGGGCAGTGATCCGTACCGCCATCGGACAACAATAAGTCCGTCTCGCATGGCAAAAGTCCATTATGTGGCCCTTTTTCCCAAGTATTTCACCCCAGAAGAGCCGAACACCAGGCCGTGGGAAAGCTTGTACTCATTGAAAAACCGGTGGGTAACCGGCGGCACCAGGGTCGAACCCGGTACTTCCCGAATGCGAGGCGGATGCTCTACCTGGGTAGCGAACTCGCTGCGACAAAGGGAAAATAATGCGCACATAAGATCACAGAAACATGGCTTGACAGCACACATAGCCAGCGATATTGCTGAACGGTCTTTATGCGGCGCATGTGACGTCATACGAACAGCTACCACCCTCAGTCAGCGAGATCACTGAAATATGTGGGATCGAGTGCTCGGAGCGTGAAATCACGCACACACCAGCGCCAGCGGCGTCGGCTGCTTATGCACTGCGAGCTGCCGACGGAGAAGCTGCAGACGCGTGAGTTCGCACGCAGGCGGTTCAAATGCAAATACATCTTCGTAACCAGGGGCACCATATCCGACATCGGCTGTTGTCACCACTGCTGATTACCAAGCCATATGGTGCACGAAGTCTCGTCTCAGAGAATCCGGCATGTGTAGATAAGTTATATAAGATTCCCACAAAATACCCTATGCTTCAGTATCGCTACATTTCTTCGCCCTTTGCCTTAAGTGATTGCTCATGCTTTTCAATTTATGCCAATCCTTCGTTTATTCATACCCTGAGATATTTATAGTGTTACGGGGTTGTTCTCAAACAGAGCACGGAGGAAGAAAGAAGGAAGAGGAAGAAGAAGTGTGCGCGCCCGTTCGACCTTTGTCTGGTGGCACTTGTGTCGTTCCCGCTAGCCGTGTGTACCTAGCGTACTGAACCGACTAGAACGTCTCCGTCGCGACGCTAAGGGCGTAACATTGTGGTGGAGGTGCTGGGTGACGATCCCTGGCGCTACAGACAGCACCGACACAACTGGAGCCTCGCCGGAGTCGTCGCCTTGCGGGCCTCGAACCGCAAACCAGCGCCATGCAATCGGCCAATGACCCGCAAGCAGCCCGTGGTGACGCGGTGATCCAGCCTGAAGATCGGCCTGCGGGTGCAGCGAACAGTTCTTCGCATCACTATCGGGAGCCCCGGACTTTCGCGGGAGCGGCAGGCGAGGACGTTGACGAGTGGTTGACCCACTACCAACGGGTGAGCCGCTACAATCGATGGGACGCCGCCGCTAAGCTCGCAAACGTGGTTTTCTTCCTAACAAATACCGCTCTTGTTTGGTTCGAAAACCACGAAGACTCTCTTACCACCTGGGACCGTTTCGTTACTGAATTGCGGCAGTGCTTCGGTGACTGTCTTGCACGAAGGAAGCGAGCTGAACACACGCTTACGCACAGAGCTCAGCTACCTGGGGAAACATGCACAACTTACATAGAGGAGGTCCTGAAGCTATGTAAAACTGCGAGCGCTAATATGACCGAGGAAGATAAAGTAGGACATCTTCTGAAGGGCATCGCAGATGATGTTTATAATTTTCTAATTGCCAAAGGTGACCTGAACGCCGTCTGTGATGTCATTCGGCATGTTCGCACATTCGAGACATTGAAGACTCGTCGCATAACGCCAAAATTTGGGCGGCTCGCCAACGTTCCATCTGTGGCGAGCATTGAAGACAACTTCATGGACTTGTCGTCGACGATCCGGCAAATAGGTCGTGAGGAACTGCAGCGGTTTGAGCCCCCTGTACGGTCTCCATCATCTTTGCCCTCTGACGTTGTCGGCTCTCGAGGGCCTCCCTCCTTGCTCCCGTCGATGCCCGTTGTGAATTCTATCAATACGGCACAGGCGGACGCTTACTCCAACAGCCCGACGCCAAGGTTCGATAGCCCTGGTCACCCGCCTCGCTACGACTCGCGCCCGACTAACTTCTTGTCGCCCTGTGATCAGCACTATGAGTACCATCCTCAACCACCACCTGCTCGCTATTTCCGGCGTCCAACGCGAAGACCTGAAGATGAGTTTCGCTACCCAATGCACCCTGTCTCCTCGGAGCCCTCCAGGGAACAAGTTTTTCGTCGCACAGCCCCCGTGTGCCGACGCTGCGGCATTGAGGGGCACATAGCTCGATACTGCCGCAGCCGCCCACTCACCCGTTACGATCGGCCCGTCCAAAATGCTCCGCCACGTAACCGTTTCTACGACTCTAATTGGCAATGGCCCCCATCTTCGTATGAATATCCCCAGACCAATGGACCGCGCAACAACTCTCCTGCTTCCGAACGAAGTGTCTCACTACCACCTGCCTCTTCTGCGCGCCGCTTTCCGTCACCACGGCCACGAAGGCGGTAGGCATCGCCTTTGCCGGAAAACTAGTCAGCGCGGCTGCTGGAGGTCAGGCCGCTGGAGACTGTGCGCTGCCCGAAGAAATTCCTCCATCTGTTGTTATGTTAAAGAACACGGTCTATGTGCTTGTGGATGGTGTGGCGACAATGGCTTTAGTGGATACCGGGGCAACCATTTCAATAATGAGTTTATCGTTTAAGAAGCGGTTAGGACGCAAAGTTATGTTTGTTTGGGACAGAAATGTGAATTTTCATGGCGCGGGTGGTGAGGTGTTGTGTCCCCTGGGAATGTGTAGTGCTTCGGTGTCCTTGGGTGGAACGGTATTCGCAGCGGAGTTTGCAGTGCTTTCGCGATGCACGCATGACATAATTCTAGGTATTGACTTTTTGAGAATGTGTGGCGCTACGGTCGACTGCCGCTCTGGGGAACTCTGCGTTGATGGTTCCCTTCCTTCTGGACTCTTAGAGAAGCCGCATGTCCGTGAAGATGTGTTCTGTGTAACAGAGGATACCAATGTGCCAGCCTTGTCTATGGTGTGCGTCCCAGTTTTGTGCCCCAGCCGTGCCTCCGACACCTTCGACGCTACAGTGGCACCGCTTCATTCTAACTGTGCAAAGAAATGCATTCTGGTTCCTCATTGCCTACTGTCGGTGGTCAAGGGCTGCTCACGGCTGTAGGCCATTAATTGTTCTTCGCAACCAGTAGTTCTGCCTGTGAATATGAAAATTGCGACCTGTAGCCAAGACGACGCCCCGTCGGTGGCTTTGGTTACTGATGCACCTGGCGAAAGTGCTGCCGCTCCAGCCCCTGACTCGCAACTACATCGGATGATCAGCCGCTCTCTAACCAGGGACCAGCGTGACGCTTTGGAGGCCTTACTGGTCAAGTATTCTTCCATATTTGATTTTTCCGAGCCTAGCGGCTCACGGTGCATTCCCGTGACACGTACCCGGCATCGCATTGACACAGGCTACTCACACCCAATTCGACAGAAGCCGTACAGAGTGTCACCAACAGAACGCCAGGTCATCAGTGAGCAGGTTCGGGATATGCTGGAAAAGGGTGTTATTCAAGAGTCATGCAGTCCCTGGGCCGCCCCTGTAATTCTGGTGAAGAAGAAAGATGGTACATTTCGCTTTTGCGTCGACTATCGCCGTCTGAATGCTGCAACAAAGAGGGATGTGTATCCCCTTCCGCGGATCGATGACGCCATAGATTGTCTGTTCTCAGCATCATATTTTTCGTCCGTCGATCTGCGATCGGGATATTGGCAGATCCCTATGCACCCTGACGACAAGGAAAAAACGGCATTTATCACACCCGACGGCCTGTTTGAATTTAATGTAATGCCTTTCGGGCTCTGCAATGCTCCTGCAACTTTCGAGAGATTTATGGACTCTATCCTACGGGGACTAAAATGGCAAATATGTATGTGCTACCTCGATGATGTCGTCATTTTTGGCCGGACATTCGAAGAGCACAACGAACGCCTCGCTCTCGTGCTTGACTGCTTCAACAATGCCGGTCTAGTACTTAATTCGAAGAAGTGTTGCTTCGGTGAGCGCCAGATTTTGGTACAAGGACACCTTGTCGATCGTGAAGGCGTCAGACCTGACCCTCAAAAGACTGACTCAAAAGACCCTCTTCACACTACGTATTTCATGGCCTTGTATTTAAGACCCTGATCAGTTGAGTCATTGAAATTCGTCAGACCCGTCTTAACTTCGGTAAAACTGAAGCATAGAGCTTCTTCTGCGTCCCCGCAGGACTTTACTAGAGTTTGCAAGTCCTTCTGGCTATCTCCTAACAGCACAATATCGTCCGCATACATTAAACCTGGAAGACTCTGCTCTACGACTTTTTCGCCTAATCTATATGACACGTTAAATCCTAGGTTAGTTGTGTCATCCGTTCCATATTTGTCATATGAAGCATGAACAGCAGTGGGTATAGAGGACAACCCTGGCTTGACAGGTTTCGTACTTCGTATCCCTTTCGAAGTAATTTCTACTTTGTTATCCCGGTATATATTTTCTGTAGAAAATTTGTTATCTCATGATCGATACCTTCGACTTTTATATATTCCGCAGGAGTTTCCTGTTTATGCTCAAGAAGGCCAAATACAAAGGTCTATTTTCCACACTAGATATTTTGATGCATTGGTTAAGCACGAACCGGCTACCATCTAAGCGCCTACCATTTCTAAACCGTTCTGAAGTTCTCCGAGTATCTTGTTACTTTATACCCATGATCGCATCTTTATTTTCAGCGTCTGCATGGCCAACCTGTATATCACAGATTTTATGGTAATCCGCCTCTAGGATTTTATGTGCGTCCTATCTTCTTTCCCTTTATAAATCAAATTCATTTTACTCTGCAGCCACCTGTTTGGAATTAGTTTATTCGTTATGACTGTTTCCAAAGCTTTTCACAATATTTCCATACTTCTTAGACCAAGGTCATTATGCAGCTTGATCGGAATTTCATCTATTGCTATAGATGTGCTTTTAGGAAGATTTTATTCCACCTTTTTCTAGTTTAGATTGGCCAATTCTAAGCTGCTTTGCATTCGGCTATTTTGTGTTGCTTCCTGATTTGCTGAGACTATCCTATCGTTGCTCTTAAATGACTCGGCTATAACTGATGTAATGTAGTTCACAGCGTTGTCTCCCTTTAAACAATTTCCCTAGTTATTTTGATTCTGGTCGTGCTTTCCTTAATTCTTTTTATATGGATTACATAGAATTATCTTGGTCCGCCTCTAGTGGCATCGTGTATTTCAGCCATCCAGCATCGGTCGCTATTGAAAAACCTATATATAGGACCTATTCATATCGGGTTATTGGACATGGGAGTTGTGGGAGTTGAGGGAGTGGTAGGAGTGGTAGGAGTAAAAGGAGTAGTAGGAGTCGCAGCCTATGTGCGTTGTAGAATGTGGTCAGCGCCCCTCGTTGTGGGGAAAATGAGAATGCAGGCTAAAAAGACGTTCAGGTAAATAAAAAAATGCACGTAAAAAAATGAAAAAAAAAAACAACCTTGCCGCACCAGGAATGGAACCATGATCTCACGGATTGCACCGCATAAAAGCCCAGGACGCTAACCACTACACCATGACGACTTTTTTTTTTCTTTATTGCATGGAAAAACTTCCGTAAAAAGGAACAACATCACTTACTTAAGCATGTCCATGCCTAAAGTTACCGGGCTGCTTAATACGAGCCCGTCATATCCTCAACCCGACAATGCACAATCATCAGAACATCAAAAGTGTGGGAGACATACACATGCGTCTAGATACGGCATCAGATGGTTTGTGTGCTTAAATTCGTCATTTTATATTGCGATTTTCTGTTCCGCACTTTGCATCTTTTTCTTAAGTGCGGTCGTCCTTCGACTATTGCCCTGTAAACACGCTGAACTTTTTTTTTTCTATCAATACACATAGACATGGTACACAGGACCTATTCACAACTCCGACAACTCCTAATATATATCCCACATGTGATATACAGGAGTTTTAGGAGTCTGAAAAGGAGTAACAGGACCTATATGCATATCCTGCGCGTCCTCCTACTAGTCCTGAATGCGTCTTTATGGGTCCTTTATGCCCCATTTCGGCTCCTGCATACTCCCATATTATTTCATACAGGACCTATTAAAACCGCAAATAGGTTTTTTCAATAGAGGTTTTATTTTACTTTAAACGACGGCCTGTACATCAAGTTTCTTTGGTCGATACGATTCCCATTTGTAGTCTATTTCCTCCTGAGATACCTGGGTTTTCTTTGCCTCTCGGTGCTCCCTTGAAGCTGCCCGTCGTTGTTCAATGCTTCCCTGATTTCATTACTCCAACAGCTCCGTGGATTCCTGTTTCTATTCCAGCGGTTTGCTACTCTAACCTCCTCAATTTTTTTCCTTGTAAGTAGTTCTACCTTTTCATAATCCCAGTCCTTCATGGCGCTTTCATCTACTGCTTCTTCTACATCTGCTGCTATCTGCGCTATTTGATCGTCGTTTATTTTATGTTAAATATTTGTCTAAATTCAATTTTTCTTTCTGTCAAGGGCTCCAGCTGCAGACTAATACGTTTTTCGTCCCTTTTATGATCCCTGGTTCACGAAACCACACGAAGACACGTGCTGTATGAAGAGACGGAGCCTGCTGCCCTGATTTACAAGGACCCGTTACAGGGAAGTTCAGTAGCACGCGGCAGCGACACGACGTTTGGGGCGACCGCCCTCGCTTCGGCCGCAGCACCGGAAACCGAGCCTAGCAGCCCCTAATGCGAACTCCTGTCCTGTTGAATGAGACTGCTGAGGGACCAGATGAGCTGCTCCATTAGGAAGAGCTACTCAGGAGCAGGTCACGATTGAGGGCCAGACCCTGCTGGCCTCCTTCTCTCGGCGATATTGCGGAGAAGGCAGTGGTGAATGGGACTGGCGTAGCAAGTCCGCCGGAGGCCCCTCCTTTCACCTCCCTTCTCATTTTGACAGACAGCCTCGCCAACGGGGAGAAGACGCCGCGACGTTGGAGCGCGCGGAAGCTGCTACGACCGACGAAGGACATTGGGAGCTCCCAATAAACAACATGGCCTGCTGGCTGTGCCTGGGTGTGTCGTTCTTCACGACTACGGCTGTTGCCCGAGCCAGCGGCTGTCTTTCTGCCCTGAGAGCAGAACCCGAGCACCGTTAGAAAGACCCATAACGTATATACCAAAACCCTTTTTCAATATTGAAAGTGACTCAGTGTATTACAATTTTAAACATAGCGGAATGGTCTAAAGCAAGGTTGCAAAAGAGAAAAATATGGTTTGTTTTTCAAAACGAAGTTGTCCATCAACGTTAGCGTAACTTTTATAAAACAGAAAAAAGTAAGCACTGTATATGTAGAAGGTAATTATAATCGATTGTTCTGGTCCCACTTACCATTCCGCACTCTCCTCATTGCAATTGCGATATACACATCACGCATCAAATTAAGCGCACTTGCGGCATCTAGATCCTCGAAAGATCCAACCAATGTGCACTGAAATGAATATAGAAGCACGTGAGTTCATCTCAATGTTGCGAAAAATACACAATACACAATCCTCAATACCTATTACTTCAGTAAATTATTTTTGAATTATAAACATATTAGAGAGACTCGTTGAGTACGTATATACGTCGATTTCCCAAATTTATTACCTGCAACAATGATCCTTTTTTAGAACTAAATGAAGAATGTATTCAGTGATGTTTAATCACCTAAGTATATCCCCGAGAAAAGTCATTTCTGGGGGATTGCTGGGCACAGATACCTGAGCGAAGGAAAATAAAACGTGATAACATAAGAAAGCATATATTATTTTCGCCTTTGTTACCCATATTTCCATGTATGGTGTGCGCGCCCTAATCCAGCATGCTGTTCTTACGCTAATGTTGATGGTGATCCAAGGAACGCAAATGTTTTCATCGATTTGCGGGACACGTAAACTAAAGGAGAATACGCGGTGCTCCATGCACCGGATATTCTCCTTTAGTTATGCGTCGAATAATATAGATTATATTGCGAGGCAATCTGCATAAAAGCAAGCATTTTCCTAGCGCTGGAGTCTCCATTGTGTGCACGGGCACGGAAAACGTGTAGGTTAACAGATGTTTAAAGAAATTGTTTCAATCCACGTTCAATCTTTTCCGTCACGAGTCGAAGGTCAGCGTGACGGCGTCTCTTTCTTGGGTGTGTTATCTGCCTATCGCAATAAAATCGCTGATGTCACAGCAAAGTGCGAATAAATTTGTTCCATGTTCTCTGCCTTCGTTGTTCCCAAAAATATAATAAATCGTGGTCGCAAAATTGGGACAAACTGAAAAAACGTGCAGCACTTTATGCAATGTCACAATACTGATAACCGTTATAAGAAGACATCGTCCATTTATTGGTGCTTATGTGTACCAAGAATGCCAACTGTGGGCACACAAATGCACACACGCATGAGACGATCAGTTGGGGCGGTTATTGATATACATGGAAAAGGTCTTAACCACAAACACAAGAATCTTTAACAGGCATTGAAGGATGCTTTAAGCTCACAAGAGTCGAGCATAAAATATGCGCACATGATGGAATTCAGTGAAATCTGCAAGCGTACCTCTTCCAAGTAGTATGCTCATAATTCGCTAGACAAAACGCTTCAAGAATTGATCTGTTCCGCTCACAACACATTAGGGGAGCGTTTACCACCATTTAGTTGAATGCACCAATGAAAATATAGTTTTTGAATGTTCTAATGTTAATCTTGTCATCAACTCTAATGTCGCAGTCCTCAGGGCACGTAGCTGATTTATCATAAAATTGAGCAAATTATGTTCAATTCTACTGTTCAACAAAAACAGTTGGTACCGTCGAATTTGGTCTGCCGAAAACAAGGAGACATATATAACTTATATACCTATATAACTCGGAACTTATATAATTCAAAACATAAACGGATGCAGCTCTATACTTGCCCAAGAGAAGTTTACAATTTGATAAATCAAAGCCTTTTATACAATAAACGTCAACAACAAACAGCATTTTTATTCGTGCGACTACCATAAGCATGAATGGCGAATATTTATTAACTTCATTATTTGCGAGTGCTTTTGCTGCGGTGGATTCTTTTGTAAGTATAAAACAATTGATCAGTTATTTTTAGAACCTGTTACCATAAATATTAAGAAATGCAAAGGGATGCTTGTATACTCACGCCAATGAACCGGACTGCTTGTGCGAGCTGGGTCTGAAAAATACGGACAGCAGTTAATGTTGCCCTGGAGTAAGAACTTCAGACTACAAGAAATTACGGATGCCTAACAGGTGTCGATGAAGTTCTAGACATCCGCAGTATTTTGTGGCTGCTTATACAGATTTTTCAGTTTTTTATTAGAGTGATAACTTGTGGCCATTCATAATTGAAGCAGCATTTTTTTCTGAATCCTGCTAAACTATATTGTTGACCTCCAGATGAAATTTGTGACTAGCTGTGCGGTTCACAAAGAAATAACATTGTATCGGAAAAAAATGTTCTTATGAGGACTATTTTAATATTGCTTCAAAGAACAGCGGACTCTGGTCACATAAGGAAACGAATTTTATTTTAGTGACCGTCTATAAGCACGTGTAGCGCATTAAAATGAGTAAAACCTGGTCATCTTTGGCGCATAGTTTGCTAACCGTTTTGTTCGTAGCCATGCGTTAAGAGACAAAAGCAGCAGTGCCTGTTCAAACTGCATCAGCTCAATAGCTGCCACCCGTGAAAATATCATCTGTTTTTTACCGACATTTCGCAATGTATTTTCGCGTATAGTAAACATACCGCTTACTTTTGAGTAACTGCAAATGTCTTTACGGAACCAATACACAGCCCTCTTTTGGCTCGTAGACTTGCTAAAGATAGCCAATGGCCGCAGATGCTATTTTAGAACCTAAAAAGAACTGTCTCTAGAATAGGACGACCGAATTCAGCCTTAAAAGAGCAAAAGTTAATACGATGACTTCGCTAGGAAAGCGAGAATTAATAGAAGCGCTCACTTTCCGCAAACATTCTCAGTTAGATCTGCCATATTGAGGACAGCAGCAACTTTCTGCACTTCCGTTTCACACTCACACCTCAGAAGCAGGCTAAATTGGACACTAGTTTTTCTTGCTTGTTCCACATGTTATACTGCAGCTAAACCTGTGGTACGTTTCCGCTTTAGGATAGACTGTAACTGGTGCGGATGAAGTTTTATATAGCTATCATGAGGGAATAAAACACATATTAGTTATGTATTCATACTAACTATCCCATATATCTGGGGATGAAGCCTTGTTTCTGCAAACTCTAAATTCGTCCAATTTCTGTCATTTATTGC
Source organism: Amblyomma maculatum (assembly GCF_055883805.1). NCBI lineage: Eukaryota > Metazoa > Arthropoda > Arachnida > Ixodida > Ixodidae > Amblyomma > Amblyomma maculatum. Next base: position 80,407,841 of record NC_139348.1, read on the forward strand.
AATTTTGAACTGTTTTGAGCCCGCGTAGCAAGCGTACGGACTTTCCAATGTTCAATAACGGTTTGGGAAAAACGGCTTGTCTTATCTACACCATACGCATGGTTATTTCCGTATACCCTACGTGAGTTCAATTGATTTCTGCGTTCTTTATTACCCCTTTCGCTGTCACTAACGTACTGATACGTTTTCGCGCTCCCCCCCCAGTGACACCGACGTACCAGTAGGTTCTCTATCGTGCATTCAAAAGCTGAAGCGCTTGGACAGGCTGCGCTATTAGTCAAATCTTTCTACATGTTCGTATTTTCCCCCCGCGTTGTGTTGATACGTATATACTAAAGAGTATATAGCGACCAAGCACTGAAGGTATACTGGCACAAAACTTCGCACCGGACTAGGTACTCTATGTGTATTCAGGGGGTTGTTTATTAGATTCCGTTGCATTGTGAAACGAAATATATTGGACAGACAGGAACATGTCTCAAGGACAGGATTAGAGAGCACGCTATGGCAATATCGGACAAGTCCGGCACTAATCTCGCGGTGCACTGCAAAGACTGCGTTGGTTGTAGAGACCAAAAATGCCCGGCTCACCTTCACAATCTTAATATCATGAAAAGGGTGAAGCATAAGTTAGCAAGGGATATTTACGAAGCATATGCAATCTGTGACTTGGGAGACCAATGTGTCAGTATGCCACCAGTGATTTTGCTAAAGAAGGAATTAGAATTTTTGCGCAAACCGGCAGGATGTTAAGACAAGGAAGAAGTTGGCTGCAGACGTGAAGTGAAGGGAGATGATGTGCGGTTTCTTGTCAATATAGTTGTCAGTGCAGCGTTGTCCTTGTGTTTGTGAGTGCTTCTTATGCTTTGTGTTGTTACCTGATGTATTGCCTTCTTCCAAGAGATGTGTGACCAACTAGCTCAGCGTTCGACTCTATCACTTTCAGATGGCTCACCGCGCGGGACCTTCGACTGCGGTCTGAAGCGATGGCTCTCTTGATTATAAATATGAGTCGAGCTCGGATTCGGTCTCTCAAGATGTATTCAGCAGTGTTTTGTTATATTGACCTCATTTATTTAATTTTTAATCAGGCTAATAATGAGGATGTTAATTAACAACAACTGCAGAACATTGAAGTGTGCATATTCCGTTGACTATGTTATTTGCATAGCAATCATAATCAAAAATAAATCGCTATGCTCGTTCCCTGAAACCAAGCCGACACTGTGGGTGCGTTACGGAAAGAAACGCCAGACCGCGAAAGGGTTAAATAAATGTTAGGCTTTTTATGGAATACTGTTGGGCGGAAACAGAAATCGCTATACATTTGAGAATGGAGAAAGTCTGGTAATACTTTACCTCACTTGTGCATAAGTCAAGCCCTGAACCCAGGCACTGAAAAAGGAAAGCTTTCGAAAGTTAGTTTGGGTGAGTAGAGAAGTTTTAGGCAGAGCAAAGAAATGATGTGAGTATGGCTCTCGGCAGTTTTGTTTTTGCTTTAGGTTAAAACACTTAAACAAGATATGAAAGAAAAGCGTTGCAATCACTACACTGCACAGAATGGCTACACCATTTAAATGTGTTGTTAAGCTGATCCCAACAGCACTGCATGCATGGAGACACTGATCCGTTCTGCAATTGTTATAATCTTAAAAATCGTGAAAACAATGTTTTTTTAAATGCCTATTTTTCAGTTCTGAGCTTTATTTTTCAGATAAAAATTTCTATTTCGTTCAATTGTTTTTATAATTGTCTTCCATTTTTTGTAGTTTTCGAGTAAGAAAATATCTCAAAGTACATTGTTCTAAGACAGAACATCACAGTTCAGCTGTTACAAATTCAAGGATCTTTTTTCCTTACGCCATGCAGATTTTCTTTATTTTGATATAGAATATACGCGGCGTTAGATAATCAGTGCTATTAAAAGCACGCCGAAAACCGTTCTGCCTTAATAAATATTCTCAGCTAAAATTTATAGCCGGGCTCCTTCGGGCTATTGACGCTTCGCTGGTAGCCCAGGACGAACTCATCTTACCATGAGTTGATTCAAGGTCGCTACACTGTTAATAAATTGATCGCCTGCCGTCTTTCTCAAGTCAATACGCTTTGTTTCGTAGATTGTGTGAAAAGCCAGAAGTTACTGTTCACAGATATATTTTTCTCCAAACATTCTCCGACAACGGAAACACCTATTGTTTCTTGCCGTACCCTCGGTTAGGAAACCTCCGTCAAAGTGAAAGTGGCATATATCTGATTATTGCTAAAACACGCCAATTCTATGCGTCCTATACGTTATTTATTTTTTCCTTTTATAGATAGCCATGCAATAGCAAGAACGGCATGTTCACGAAGTTTAGAAGCGACAGAAAAGGGGGGATGGGCTGCTTGCATGGGTTTGTAAAGGCTATTTTAAATTTTAATTCCTTTCATTCATGCATATTTGTATAAAATTGCTTGATAGATTTTTATAGTGTAATTAAACGTGTCCTCCATGGAGCCAGGATGACGTGCTTTTGAATCTTCTCCAAAAATAGGAAGAAAATGCTTACCTGACCAATCGAGAAGACGTCAGGAAGGGTTGCCTGAATGCACGTTGCACTTGAAGCCCTGCCTTCTGTTGTAATAGCAGCGTTAGATGCTGCAAAAATCGTATACGCGGTATATAATTCTCTAATAGCTATCGAGCTAAGTAACTTACTGCTTAGCTAGCCTCAATACAATTTGAGGACTGCAGTGCTTGTTTCCTCGAAGGTGTGAATAATCCAAGTAGCTTATAAGAATAACGTTGTTTTAAAGCAATAATAGGCACTCCACACTCAGTGGTCGACGGAGAAGTTCTAATACAAAAATCAACGAGAATGAAATACTTCTCTCTATATGCATACCCAGGAATTTAGTTTCTGGAAATTCAATTTATTAAAGCTATTTATTTGAACCTTTTGTTACGAATAAGAAAAGCGGGCAGTGGCGTGGGCAGGCACGCTCGCGCTAAGCTCGCCAACATTCATTAAGGTCATCTCATGGTCATGAAACATCCTCTCTCTGTCCTCAGTTCTTTGTTACATTGGCTTGCTGCCCCATATTATTTCAGTTGGAGGCGCTGGGTACGTCATTATCCCTTATCATCCTGCCCCGGTGCTTTGGCCCCCTGTGTCTGCTTGTGCTGTCGGCAGCGGGTTCAATGTAGCGCATCGCCGGGCTTTTCCCCAGCCTGTCGAACCCGACGCAACCTTGCCATTCCTCCGTCCCGTTCCCCCGCCCCGAACACGACAAGACGAAGGAGACTGATCCGAGACGCCACCCAAATGATTACGAGACACAGCGAGAGAACCAATGACCATGTGGCACTACTAACCCGATTTGCCCAACTAGACCCCACCGACCGAAGACGCTGCCACATGAACACATGACCCCTGCCCTTGACATGCGGTGCCTGCCTGGGCCTCAGCCATCGGATCTCGGAGACTAGTGGTCCGAAAGCATCCTGGGCCAGGCTTCATACAGGAATCATCGTGACGCCAAGCCGTTGTCTTCTTCATACTTCCTATTTTTCTTTAGCCATCCAGTCATACCCATCGTCATGCCATGGACTCAACAACATCGACAAACTTCCTCGTCCACAAACGGGACAATCGTTCGGTGCCCCAGGTTATGTTACACTTGAGGAAGAAGCGGGAATTGGCGCGGGAAGACCCGCTTGCGCTAGGCTCGCCAACATTTATTAAACGTCATCTCACGGTTGTCGAACATCATCTCTCTGTCCTCTGCTATTTGTGTTCATCGGCTTGCCGCCCCATAAAAATATCAATTTTAATACCTGCTAGTTTTCTCTCGCGAATCGCAAAGCTTTAGTACTTATTTTGAAACAACTACTACTCACACTGTGCCCACGCGGGATTACCTATAAACGGAGCATTTTGTACTTTGCTGAAGATCAGCCGATTTAAATTATAATAATAATAAAGTGATAACACGTAGTTTATAATGCCTTCACAATTACCAAAATAGCTTACATGTAGTTCCAAATTTCACGCTTAACTACTCAGTCCTGCGAAAGAAAACTTTAAAACCGAAGTTTTGCTACTCCTTATAAAGTGAGGCCGTCGACTTCCCACTAACAGTATCTTAAAATATCGTATATTTTTGTAATGTTTACGTATGATGGCCAACAGATGCGTTCGAGATAGGATTGCAGCGATAGGTTGACAAAACCTATGCTCATAAATATTTTAATGTTAATAATATAACATAATATAATAATGCGGCGTGGCCGCAGATTGTCCCTCAGCGCTAGGTAAATCTTTATGGCCCGACTATGTCTCTTCAAACTTTTCCTCCCTTGCCCATGAAGTTGCGAGCGCAATACGACGTCGTATTTTCTATTAGACTTGATCCAACGAGTGTTATTATTCCATATTAAATAGATATGTGGTGCTAAAGGCTCCCTAGCTAAAAATTGCGGATGATCATGCCAACAAGCATGAACGTGTTGCAGGAAAAATCTTAACGTATGTACCAGAAACCACTCAGTTCTACTATTGGGCAGCTTGGTGAAGCTGTGCTGTCGACAGGGGAAACGGCTTCGCAGGATGCTGTCGATGGCAATGGCAAACAGATAGAGCTATTTCACTCAGCTCTCGATTCTAGAAAGACCAGGGTTTAAACCCCCGCCGTCTCACAGTTCAGCACAGAAAAAACAATTCTGAAGACGATGCCGATCTTCCCTGATGCGAAATCTGGCCGCAGCGCTGTAGCTTCCACGGCGAAATTTAAGGCCCTTTCGGCGTTGAAAATAGCCATTTGTTACTACAGTTGGCCGAGCAATCGATTACTACATATGGAGCATGCGTAGTCCTCTCGAAGATGTCTGCTTCAGAGGCACAAAGGGCAGTGTCCTTTCGGCGGGGCGCTCAGCTTCTGCTTCGGCAGTGCCAATATGGATTCTGGCGTCGACGGCACTGAGCGTCTGCTCGGGCAGTTAGTTTACCAGCAGCGGCCGAAGAAGCATTTCTATCGGTTCATGAAACTCTTCATTGAGAGATAAGGAAGGGGGATGTGTGGGTGGAGTCCCTATTCCGGGACACCAGTAACTGCCACTGTGCGCGTGTCAGGAGGGTTCTTTGGGCCTCGAGATCAGAGATAGATAGGGCAGACTCTCACCCCTCAATTGTTGGCACTCTCTTGAGGTCGTCAGGTAGACTGTTGAGGACAGGTCCATACTATGGGCTGCAAGCCAGTCCTCTCCCCTCAAAGTTTGCATTTGGGGTCGCAGGACCCGGAGGATACTGTATTTAAACGTGCTGGCGAGTTGTATGTGCCTGTATTTAGGCGTCGTCCTCTAACTTCCTCCGCTTTGGAGAGCTGCTTGACTGGGGCGGATATTTTCCGCGAGATAGTCCGCAGTGATGTAGCCACTCCGTATATGTCACCATTTGGCCAGGTAATGCTACAAGTGGATGGCCAACGCACAAAAACCTGTTGTGCAAACTATCGGATGCTGCCGAGGAGCGAGTGAGTGAGCGGCGCAGACTTCGTGGTTCTGCCGTTTTTAATTCCGAGAAATTTTCTTCGGCAAGGGGCTATCTCTTGATTTAAAAAACTCGTTCTCTCGGTTACAGCCGCGAAGATGGTGATGCGGGTGAACTATTTTACGGGTGCTAAAGTTACATTTTAAAAGATACAAGCGTCGTCGGGAAAGACTATAAATGTGGCTAACGCCGCCGACAACGTATCATCTGTTTTGATTTATGGTGTCTAACGTCGCAAAGAGACTTAGGCTATGAGAGACGCCGTAGGGACAGATCCGGAAGTTTCGACCTCCTGGGATTTTTTTAACCTGCGCTGACATCGCAAAACAAACTGTCGCCTTGCGTTTCGCCCCAACCGGAAAGCTGCCGCCGTTGCTGGGATTTGATACCGCACCACAAGGTATAGCAGTTGAACGCCCTAAGCCTTACGCCATCATGGCGGGTTCCATCGCATCATCTCAACAGAACTTTGTTTGGCTACCTGGATAGTATTCAGCCCCCCTTCCCATGAGAATACTCCGTTCATTCGCTGGAAGTAAGCGCAGTCCAGCTGCACAAAAGCTAAAAATTCAGGACTGCTTCCAGTCTTTTTAAGAGCCTAAATGCAGGAGTAAATTTAAAGGACTGTTCTCACTAACTGCATCGTCATTCCTATTCCTACGGTCATATCGCTACTATAATCATTATCAATTAAGTGCACCGTCATTTTCGTAGCTACTGTCAACATTATCATTATCACTAGCTGCATCGTCGTTGTCAACGCTACCATCCTCCTCATGCTGTACAAGGAGAATTACGATCGTTTTCTAGCAAGCCCGGCGTGGAATATTGATTTGCGTGCATGGCTGGAGATCGGAAGGACAGTGGTTCGATTCTGGGTGGAGGCAGATTCGTTTTTAACTGTCAGGGGGTGTGAACAAAATCTGCGGACATTTTGTGCGAACGCTACTAGAAGAAAGACACTATAGGCAACTCATTCTGTATGCATTCAGTGGCAGACATTTATCCCAGTAGTGTTGTTAGTTTTACTAGTGAGTATTATGAATGATTACAAAAGTCGTGGGGAAGTCACACAAGGGAATCGTGTAAAAGTGTACAGTGGGCGTGTACACGGCTTCGGCTTCGGCTGGTTAGCGAACTCATTAAGACTAGATTTTAGATTTCTTAACCTCCGTCTTCAGACAAGGAACAACCAAATTGGGCTGACTGAAGCTGAACTCAACATTTGCATTGCACACCCTTTTAGGCTAAAAGGGTGTTGTAGATACATTCGGTGAGGTCAGATTTAGCCATGCGAGAGAGTGAGCTTCCGTAACATGTTAGGCTTATAAGTAAAGGGGGGAAAGTAGGAAAGAAGGTCATATACTATTTGGTGGTGGGCGGAATCTGTAAAATTAAGACGTACTTTAAACAAAGTGGAGGAGCTTGCATTGTTGCAGTAAATAACAATATGAAAAATATTACACCTATTAGCAACAACGAAATGTACTAAGATTCTGGTTCCTTCGCGATTTCGTACTAAACGGTAGACGAGTGAGCTAATAGCGCTGAAACTTTCTGCGATATAAAAGGAAATCTTGTACGGGTTCTGTACTAAGTACTCAAACAGTGGAAATGCCGAGGCCGATAATAAAAAAGAAAACGATGCGGCAGAACTCACAATACGCGTTTGCCAGCATCTGAGAAGCAGTGAAAAGAGAAACTGGTCAGTGAGATTCAGGAAACTACATGAAGCTTAACGAAGGCGCTGAATATTGTCATGAAATCTTGGCATCAACCAGCCACAATTGCTGTTCGCAGGAGAGTACCGTAGTTTTTTAACAGTAACGTTATCTTAATTTGTAAGAAAGAGTCCGCAGCGTTTTCAACAGTTGCAGACAGGACAGCATACAGCTCAGGGAATACAAAGTGTTTACTAAGATAATCGCAAGGATGAGGACAACCCTCTGCTTCAGTCAGCTAAAGAAGTACCGGGCGAATTCTTCAACTATCGGCACTATGAATAAGAATGTGATGAAACAGCAGAAGACGCGGATTCCTAGCCTATAGTACTTATGTTTATTCGTGACATTCGACAGTCATGCAAGCGTAGAAAAATCAGGGCGTATAAGAGCCATATGTGGAAATATAGGATGCCATCGATAGTGGTTGTATAGCGACTGTAATCGTTCATAATGAAGTTGGGAATTTTTTAGAAACAGTGCTGTGTGGGCATACAGCCTCTTTATTGCTATTCAGTCCGTCTGTAGAGAACGCATTTTCAGGGTAGGCGTTTAGAGCAGTTGGTGATAAGAAGTAATTTAGAATACCCTTGTTATCTGCGATAAGCTGATAAAATCAGTTCTGGTATTTTACGAGACTGGTTTGAAAGCATTATTACAATTTGAGGTAGACAATGAGAATGATGGGTCACAACGTTATACATAGAAAAAAATATTTATGTCGAACAGAGGTGGAAGGAAACGCAGGTTTTCTACGGACGGAGAAATATAGCAAGTAGGTAGGCAACATTTAAGGAAACATTTACTCAGGGCATCCATCGACAACGGATCCGCAGAACGAAATTAAAATATTTAGAAGAATGAGAATGCCGAAGATCGTTCGGGAGAACATCTTATATTATGACTAATAATTGGGTAGTATACCGGAAGCTGAAAAATGTTTAACAGGTTCACCGATAGTCACGTATCAGGCATAAATAAGAGACCGATAAAGAGGGTTGAAATAAACAATTTGGGATATTCAGCGAAAAGCGACAAAGGAGCCTAGTTCCCGAAAGAAGCGGCGCGAGCTGTTCATGCTCAGGTGAAATCAACATGAAATTGGCATGGGCGGAGCAGTAAGAAGATAAAAAGATAACCGATGAGGCTTAAGGGTAGTGCACTGGACTCGATGAGTAGGCAAATGCACTAAATTGTGGCGGAATATAGGGCGGGAGGATGGGATCTGAATATTTTCTCCTAGCCAATACTGGCACAAGTCATTGACGACTGTGGTGAAATGGGAGAGGACTTTGCACTGACTTTGACTCAGCTTGATACTTCTAGACCCGTTTCTTTAGATACCACGCAACTATTTTGCCGGGACATTGCGTTTTATAAATTAGGCTCACACGTTACCTGTTGACTCATTGCAAGTGCACCTCACATGAGCCCACGGGAATTATTAAATGTACAGATTTATATTCCCTGAAGCCCGTTAGCAACTCACGCACTACCATTGACCAGCGAAGCAAGCAAAAGACCAGACTGCGTACAGCTGTATTAATATTTGATCGAAGGGACTCCCTAGCATTTGGAGCATGACATCTTTTACAGTTGACGTCATGGCAGGCAACTCAAGCTAAGCTTTAGAGCTTTTGAGCGACATCTGCACTGATTGACTGCCAAGTTCAAAGAGAAAAAGCGCAGTCACAATGAGCAAAAGAAAACAGAAAATAAATGGGTCATTCTATGTTCACTCTTGAAACAATTTAGGCTGCTCCGTAGCGGCCTTAAAAATAAGCGCTTGTTTGAGCCTGGGCAGGGCGGTTTTTCCTCATCAGCTTTTTGCCCTGATAGGATTGACGCATAGGAAACAATCCCCTTAAAACATTAGGGTGTGATAAATCTCCGCTACGGGGAATGTCATAAAATGGCCAGCTAAACTGCAATTCAGAACAATGTACTTGCGTTTCACGTCCATTCGAATGAGCCCGCCCTAAGCCGCTTTGAGCCCAGGATATTTGTGCACGAGAGGAAAATTTGAATAGTTACCAACTTGCGCTTGTGGGCAGCTCTGAGCAGTTAGTGTAATTGTTCACTGTAAAAGAGCTAATTTACTGCTTGCTTTGACTGCCCGCTCGACGAGAAGAAAGCTGCATTAGGCCGGTATCTTTTTAAGACCACATTTCTATGAAGACTTTAAACGCACGCGTTGCGCACAATTATGGCTTAAAGTGATCAAATTCGACCTGTAAAAGAAGCAACAAGAGAGAAAGAGAGAGAAAGAGAGAGAAGGTAGAGAGGTTAACCAGGAAAGCTTCCGGCTTGCTACCCTGCACTGGGGAAGGGGAATGAGGAGTTTAAAGGAGAAAGATAGAAGAGAATGATAGGAAAGGTAAGGCGGCGAGGAGCACAGTCACAGTTTCTCAATCAAGTTTGTGTCTCTCATAAAACACATAAGTGCTTTGAAGGCTTCGCCGTTAGACGCCTTCTGTGGCCATGGGCCGAGGATTTTTTCCTCCGTCAAAGGACGGCTGTCAAGATGGTCCAGAGCCGAACGCAGCGCATATCTTTCGCTTGAAAAAGCAGGGCACTCGCAAAGGAGATGCTGTGTGGTCTCATCGCAGCCGTATCTTTCACAGTTAGGGCTATCCGCCATTCTCATCACATAAGCGTATTTTTTGGTGAATGCAACACCGAGCCACATACGGCACATCAGTGTTGTTTCGCGCCGCCCTTTGTTAGGGGGAACACGAAGGCGCTGCCCAGGGTCTAGTTCCCTGAGGCGTCGATTGGAAAATTCTCCTTTGTTCAAGGCTGAAAGCGTGAGCTCCGCCGCTAAGGAACGAAGTCGACAAGCTGCGTCAACTCTAGATATAGGAATGTTCACTGTAGTTCCGTCGTTGTGTGCAGAACGGGCAACTTGGTCTGCCTGGTGGTTTCCCTCAATACCGCAATGTCCAGGTAGCCACTGGAAAATTATATTATGACCTTTTGATGTAGCGTCGTGGTATAGCACGCGGATCTGCAGTTAGTTGTTCATGTGATCCACGACGTAGCGCAGCTTGAACGCCTTGAAGCACTGCTTTCGAGTCCGTAAAAATGGACCAGACACCTGGAAGTTCCTGGCCGATGTATTCAATAGCTGCACGTAGGGCAGCCAGTTCCACACGAAAATGTCACTAAGAATACATTGCTCTTCTTGCTCAAAGCCTGCAGCAAGAGAAGGCAATTTGCCCGTCTTTCCAGTACTATTTACTTGTTACTGAACAAATCTAAATAAAATGGGTTCCAAAACACCTGCCTAACACTCAACAATTTTTTCAACCGGATGCTTACTGCATTCACAGCAGTGTAGATCTAAACATTACTGCCTACTTCAGAGGGACATACTTTCTACAATTTTCGCATTTTGCGCTTATTACTTAGAATAACAAAGGTAGAAGAGACAGCTTATCTATAAAATTATTTGCGCTTAGTTATAACGCCCGACTATGGTAATTTAGTGGTTAGCGTGCTCTGCTGGTGAGCTCGAAGAGACGGATTCCACTCAGCTTCGTCGGCTGTACTTGAATGAAAACGAAACGGAATCCGCCCATGTACGCGCGTAGAGTAGAATATACGTTCAGAAAACTCAGGTTTCGAAATGATTCTTGAGCGCTCCCCTACAAGGTCATATTATGCCGACATCGGATTAGGATGTTAATTTTTATAGCTGCATCACAGCAAACCCCTTCTCTGTAAGAGCGCAGCGTTTTTGGTAAGCGCCTCGTGTACCCCTTTGACCGGAAGACTGCTTTTGACTGTGCTATTTTGTTCAGAGGCAAGAAATCAAACCCTCTGGTGTTTACAACTATAATTGTACTGTTTGATTCTTACTGAAGATGCGGTAACTAAGTTGTCAAGCGCACCCGAGACATGGAGATAACATTATCTAAAGAAGAATAAAAATATATCAAAGTGCACAGGCCTTCGTCTGTGCAGAGCAGAATATTCCTGCGTGCGTACATTTATAATACAGGCCAGTACCCCTATGTTAGCTTAGTACACTAGCCATATGCACTAAACTACGGAGGGACTCAAAACTATTTAAGATGAAGGCTCTTTCTTGGTACTATTCCCTACGAGCCTTTCCATACATATTAAGATAGTCATAAGGCAGCGGCACTGAGACAGTAGAAAGCTGCTTCCAACGTTTCGTAACTGGACAGTTTAGTAACTAAGATTGCGTTTCAATGTCAGGTTTGCTTCAAACATATATAATGAGTAGACCATCTGAGTTACTTCAAAAATGGTGGCCGCTCAATTGCTGACAAGGCTTAGGTCCGAACTGTTGTGCTAATCAGTTGTCTGGTCAAAACACTGGTCTCGGAGCCACCTAATCCGCTAGAAAGAAAGTTTGCTTACCATGAGTAGCACCGTATATTACCGAAAAGTTTTGCACGAGAAATACTAGGAATATTGCAAAAAAGTTCATCGTTCCGATCCTAATAATGGCAAGTTAAAGCGCTGGAGTGCTCGCGACTGCCTAGCCACTTGAGATATACGTTCGCTTGTGCAGAGGAAGGGGAAAATGACAGCTTCATTAAGTAGCAGCTGTGTGACCTCAAACCGCAGGTGAACTTTCACATTCGTGATTGAATGGACCAAACCTCTGTCAGTCACTGGATTAAAATCAATATACCCTTCACTTAACAAAAAAATAGGAACGAGCCCAATGAAAATGGATAAGGGCTTGCGAAACTGAAAATTCGCAGGTGCTATGAAGGCCGTCTAAAAAAGCAGCGCTATAATTGGCTTAGAACTAGAACGTAGTTTGGAGCGTGAACTTTTCCATTTCCGCCAAAAACATGGCGGACTCTGACGTATAAGATAGGCTAGATATTTTTCATACACTTAAAGCTGCCGATAACAGATCGTTTATCAGAAATAAAAGTAGGAAAATAAATTGTTTAAAGAAAAACAGCAAGTAACAGCTGGCCGACATTTATCACTAAAGGAAGAAAAGAACAAAATTAGAGAAAGAAGATGGTTGCCCAATATGAAAGATAACTGAGCAAGGGTTGAGGGGCAGCCTTAGTCCGGAAGCCAAGCATGTTTGAAGCAGAATACCGGCGCGAGGAGACAAGGAAGGCACGTAAACCGACACGGTTGGCGCCAACTATGAAATAAAGTTTATTGCAACACACCCTGCATTCGTACGCAGAACTTAGCCGTATCACTGAAACCAAATACAAGGAAGTCAGTTGACAAAAGCCATCCATCACAATCAGCATAGGGATGACAGTCGAACCAGGAGACCGACCAGACAAACACCTCAGTACAACAAACACGTCACTTTAAGAAACCAAAAAGCACCGACGTGAAAGCTCCCTCATGTTTCAGGAGCATAGCTGTCAAAATGAAAAGCACAACACAATTTTCTTTAAACTTTCTGAGCTTTCCTGCGTAAACGAAAAATGTTACAATGTAAAAATAAAATGGGCAACAAGAACTTGAAAACAGTTTTAAATGAAACTGTATTCTTAAAAAAAAAAGCTGCAATGGAAAATATAATGACCAGCAGGAACTCAGAAGAAAGGAGTAAACGAAAATGAAAAACTTCTAGAGAGAGAGCTCTGCATAGGCGAAGGTTTGTGTCCTTTTATTCATAATTTAATTTGTTCTTTAGATAACGTTATCTCCATATGTCGGTGTGTGCGCTTGACTAAATAGTTACCGCGTCTTCAGTGATGAATCAAAAGGTACGATTAGAGTCGTAAACAGTAGAGCGTTTTATCCTTTGCCTCTGAGCGAAATACGCATAGTCAAAAACAGTATTCCTGTCAAAGTGTACATAAGGCATTTACCGAAAGCCAAGCACTCGTTAAAGGGAAGTGGTATGCTGGGAAGCAGTATATAGAATTTAACGTCCTAACCCCATGTCGTCTAAAAAACGATGCTTACGGAGAGTGCTCAGGAATAATTTCGAAATCTGAGTTTTTTGATCGTGTATATTGACACGTAGCAAGAAGGTTAGCTCGAGAAGGCAACGGCTGATAACTTAATTGAATGTTCGGGTTGGCGCCAACCTTCTCGTAGTAACAGCTACCGTTGCTCCAGCTTCGTCTTCCTTTCGCGTCACTACTGTTTATCGTCCTCCAGCGACGCGGGGAGTATATGTAACATATCCCCCCCCCCCCCACCCCCCGAAAAGCACAGTCTCGGTGCGCATTATCTCGAACTAGTGCAGGTGCAGTACGGCTTCATTCGGGCGACATGAGCGATCTCGGTACGTGGCATAGCGGACTGTTGCGGCGGATGCACAGGGGTGATCTCGTATGTCACAGGAGTGAATGGCCGTAAGGCACGGTAGGGTCTAGCGTAGCGTGGCAAGAGCTTCTCACACAGCCCAACGCTACGAGCGGGAGTGCAGATCAAGGCGAGAGAGCCCGGAGAGTAGTGGACGTCCCGGTGACGAGAGTCATGGCGGCGTGTCTGGGAATTTTGGGAGGAAGCTAGTCGGCGGCGAGCAATAACCCGGGCGGCGTCAGCTCGAGATATGGCGTCACGAACATAGGAGCTGGCATTAACGGTGGGAGGCAGTACGCTGTCAAACGGAAGGCAAGGGTCGCGGCCGTATAGAAGATAGAAGGGTGAGTAGCCCATAGTGTCGTGACGGGAGGAATTTATATGCGAACGTTACAACCGGCAAAGTAACATCCCAGTCACGGGCATCATCCGATACATCCCCATTGCAAAAACCAGTGCCACTAGCTCCCAGCGCCCCAGCTCCATACCTGATTATGGTCCCAGTATGACTCTGGAAACCTGGCGCACTGGGACGCGGCATACTGGGACGCTCAGCACTGGCGGCGCTGTCCACAAGGAGAAAAAAAGGCGTGGGATAAAAATTAAAAAGCAAAAAGTAACGAAAAAAGTTAGGTACATTAAAAAACCTAAAAAAAGTAAAAAAAAACCGAGTGCACCAAGCGCGCTTCGAACTCAGTCTGTAGGCACATATGAATCACTAGCTCACCACGCTAATCACTCGGCCATGCGGAGTTTTTTTTTCTTTATTACCATTTTTTTTAAGCACGCAGCGTACACTTTGAATACACAACAACAAAGCAAAACAAAAAGGAATGCTAAAAGCACTAGGCACGTTCTGCCTAAAGCGCTAGATTTAAAAGGGCTTTACTGAAGCCAGCTGGTCCAGTACAGGTAGCCACTCCGGAGAATTATCTTGTGCACGCAGAATTTCTCTCAGGTATACCACGCTCTCGATGAAGTAGTGTCGAACGGGGTGTACAACGGTTCGCTCATGCCTGTCATCCATACGCGTTTTCCATACGCTATGCATACATAATAGCATCAGCATGTCATTCGGCACTCTTTCAGGGTCGGCGCATGGCAGATATCGGATACCGAATGGCGTTATTGGCAATTCCTTTTTTAAAGTTCGCTTCAAGATATCCCAGAGGAAAACTGAGTCATGGCACTCCAAGAAGATGTGTTCAATGGTCTCGGGTTTTCTGCAAATAATGCAGTTAATAGACCAAGGTACAAAGAGCCCTTTGTTCTGCAGCCATGGTTTGACTGGAAGAGTACCGGAATGCAATTGAAAAAAGAATGATTGAGAACTGGAATTGTTTGAACCATTTCTGCATTTTATGTCATGACCCGCATTTATAAGGTTGGGACTTCATGTTTCGCAGTCTACAGGCCCCCATTGCTACCGCTCTAACAATTACAACTTCTTGATCATTGGAGCTTTCTGTCTACTCTTACGACTTGCAACTAATGTTCTGGGTGCCTATGCGCGCTATTTTGTGTACTGGAATCATTTTAACATGTGGAGTTTGACATCGCTGGCAAATATACCAGTAATAAGTAGGGTGGAGTAGTGGTTTTCGCGCTCTGCTGCCCATTGGAGGGATAATGGTTCGATTCTTGATTGAGACAGAATTTTATTGCGAAAGCGATACTATACGAGGTCTAACCGCCCGTCGCTATGTGCCGTGTCTGTGTCCGTGTCCGTGGTCCCTCATAAAAAAAAAAAAAAAAAAAACATTTGGAGGATGCTTAAGCTTCGTCTTTAAGAATGGAACGCGATAGCGTTATTGCACCTGTTCGCACCGTCTACTCATTTGCTTGTCGCGCTTCTGAGTGACACAAAGACGTAGTTCACAATATGCAACACTCGTTAACTTGTCCAAAGCATGACTCTTTGGTAATTACTTGTTCTGAAACGTGATTACTCGTTTCTCAAGAGCAAGTCTATGTTCCGACGCTTCATACCTTAGCGTTGACGTAATCGCTTCCCTTAGCGGCCTCTGCGAGTAGTAGAAACTTTTCTCTAGAGTTCGCGCGCACAAGAGACACCGTAGTGCGCCCGGGACTGGTAGACGCAACCGCTTTCATTACACGTCTCTCAAGAGCGAGCTCATGTTCCGACGCTTCATGACCTAGCGGTGACGTCATCGCTTCCCCTAGCGGCCTCTGCGAGAGAACTTTTCGGCTCCAGTTCGTGCGTACAAGCGTTCCTTCGCTTACAATGTGGCTGAGGCGTGCACTGAGAAGGGAGGCTCTGTTTCGAATTCCTACATAGAGCAACTTGCTATACTCATTTTTATTTATTAATCCTTCCGGCACGTAGAAGCGCTGCCAGCCATCTTCCCAAAACGCGCGGGCCTCAAGTTGCAGTCGTAGTTCGTCGGCAATATCGTTGCAGATCCAAGCCGTCGCGATAAAGATCTCGGAGGCCATGCGCTGTCTATCTTATTCCGTGCACCACACGCATGATGGCGCTACGTGCACGCCAAGCGAAGAGGAAGTACAGCGGAAAAGTAATTTGCCACTTGCTTAACTGCGTGTTCTGTAATTCTGAAATTTACATGCTCATAATAATTATTATACGCCACAACACACTTCTCTAAGAGACATTTATGAGACAACACCGCAATCAATAGACGTGGCTTTGTCCATTTCAAACCACCTAGCTGGCGTAGCGGAGTGGTTAGCATGCACGTCTCGCACCCCGGAGGCCCCCGTTTCGATTCCTCAAGTCGGCGATTTTTCCTACTCCCTTTTATTTAATAATGCTTCTGGCATTTGAATTCACGTAACCCCTATGCCACGGGAATGAGGTCGCTCCTTTCATACGGGAGGGTGATATCAGAATCAGCCGGCCAGAACCATTTGCATTCTCGTTACCCCTACGACACGCAGGCAAGTAGGGGTATAATGCATCAGGCAAAAGAAGCTTTCGCAATTTACGTAGGGTTAACCAGAGCTAAACCACAACTAATGTTTTTGTTCAGTGCCAGTTTGACCGATGTTTTCTGGTAATAGTTTCTCTCACACCCTCTGTCCCTCTTCCCCAGTGCAGGGTAGCAAACCAGTTCCTTTACCGGTTAACCTCCCTGCCTTTCCTCCTTATCTTTCTCCTCCTTCTGTACAAGCCACGCGTGAGGCAGGAATGGTTTTTTATTTAAAACACTCTCCTTCTAAACGCAAAGAGGGCAACGCGGCTTGAATTTGCCGTAGAACACCACAGGTGGACGTTTGGAGGCACAAACGCGTCGTATTTAGTGAGAGTTTATCCTTGCTACCTCTAGTCAGGAGAGAGCACTTTTGACGAACTACCGGCACATGGTAAGTTATTCCCTATGAAGCAATTGTTATTTACCTCTCAAAGTCTTGTATTTGCATTAAAAATAGGTTGGTTTATTACCTTGAAGTTCGATCTGAATTTTCTTTACAGTTGGCAGAAGAATAATACATACCTCGAAAATAGTTCTTGATCCAGGTGGTGCTGGGGCTACATATGAAATATAAATTCTGTTTCTAATTTACTATTGTACCTTGTTGATGGCACCACTAGCTTGGTGCGGTCTGGCGCATGTGATTCGAGCAAGTGCGAGAAATCTGTGCTATGAACATGAACTGGTATAGCTCGGTGGCTCATATTCTAAGCAACTTTTTGCAGCCTAATTCAATATATCAGGACTCAGTGCCCGGTTCTTGCCTTTTTACAAGTACATGCCGTAGTATATACTTGCAGCGGGTTGCGTCGTGAAGCAAGCGAATAATTGACTGCATGTGGTATTGCATCTCGAAAGAGGTTGTTGTCAAAGCGAAGTTCCCTGCTCAGACGTGTGTGTAAATTATAGACAATATATTCAAAGCGCACATTGTAGACGGCCGGTTCCCGTTTTGTGAATATATATTCTAGTGGTAAAAATATCCCATTCACGCCCTTGGCGTTGCGAGCGAACTGCTCGAAGAGCCTGGTGTCGATGGGCTGGATTGGCCACCCCAAACATCGAATCAGAAACTCTTTTTGAATTATTGGGGCTCATTTAAAGCATATCTAGCGATCCCCCGCACAGGTATGATATTCACTGATGCAGCATTCTCAAAGTGTGAGACATGCTGCGAATGAACAATTCCCTGAGAGTCACTTTACAGCTCACCTGCCTCCAGATTCAGCGCTGTCATTGCTAGCGCTGGGAATATGACCAGATACTTAGTGAAGCTTCAGCGTCACGTGCGCACTTTCCCGTCCGCGGGCACAGCCTGTTCGAGGCAAATAAATTCTTGTTGAGGCACCAATAAAAGAGGCACTGTAAGCTCATTTTCGTCGCCCTGCTTTTTAAAATTTTTCCCCATTCTTTCGTGGTTTCACTCGGGCAGCATTACGAAATTACTTTTTGGTGCACTGCATGTTTTGTTTTTTGATAAAATAAAAACCATGCTTACTTCTCGATCATTTCACTTCTCTTTCATGCGGCGGCGTGTTAAACAAAACAAGTGATTATGTGTAGCTGCATGGAACCAGTAAACGGGGCCTTCGAATAAAGTCAAAATGAAGCATGCTGGGGAGAGAAGTTTGTATGATGCGATTATTGCCAAAGTGGAGGCTGTGGGGTTCTCTTCGTACAACTTTAGCAAAGCGTATCGGCTCAGTTATTAGTAAAGGGTGAAAACCACGAACTTGGTATGAGAGGACCACCCTGACCGGCTAAGCGAGAAGTACTACAGCAGGCGACGAGGCGGAGACCGTACCCTTCGAGTGTCTGTGACCGCGTGATCTTCCACCGGCGCCCGATTTCAGCGCTGGCTGTTTGGCTATGCAACGCGGCCTGAGTTTCCACTAAATGTGAAACAGTCTGTACATTATTGACACTAATGGAGACACTATGACACAATGTTTATTCACCCTGTTTAATTTCTCGCTCTGGATTAGTATCGATCGTCGCCATTCCCAGCGATCCCCACCACCTTTGAGAGTTGAAGAGTGCTTTCTGAGCGGAGAATTTCTAAACTCAGGGCAAGCACGTGAGGCCAGGAAAGTCGAGGTTGAGCGATTTTTGAAGAGCGCAGAGAAGCGGTGAAAGAGCGAGAGAGCCGGCCCTGCCAAAGGTTCTGGAGAAGATGACAAGGAAGTCGCATTCAAGCGTCTGTCCAGCTTGATTTGGATCAGTTGTAAGAACGTAGCCGAGGAGGCACTGAAACAGAGAACATGCATTGGCCTTATTCTCGGTATAGAGATAGCTATCATGCAGCTTTTCGTAAAAGAACAACCACAGAAATACCAAATTGAAGGAATTAAACCTTTAGGATTGTTGCACGTTCACACCTTGATGCATCACATTTTGCCATGATCCGAGAGTGTTATTAACACCCAGTACAAATACAATGCGTAAAGAGAAAATAATTTTTTATTTAGACATAACATTACTTTTCGAATTTCAACAGCCACATCAGTAATTATTTTGCAATTAAACATTTTTCTTACTTAGAGACCCATCAGTTTTTCCATACCTCTGGAGAAAATTTTATATGTTCGCCATTTTTCGAGAATGTTCTATAATGTACAAAAATACACTCATAACATTGCCATTTTGTGGCCTCAGCTTAGTAGCCGCAGTGCTGTATGCGTCAGCCAGTACTTCACTAGGTTAAGTAACTTTCAGTTTGTGTATTTGTGATTTCTGCAAAAACACTCAGTAGAGCCCGGCCAAAAATATGCAGCGCATTTTGTTTATCTATGCTTTATGTCCTAACACCATACTATATGTTTGTGTCTATATGGCCATAAACAAACTCCTAGTAATGGCTAAGCAAATCAGAAATAGATATGTGGTGAGTGCAGGCTGCGTAAAGGAAGAACCAACATCATATGACGGTCATGACCTTTCGGTACTGGCGCCCGAAAAGCGTTCTCTTCAAATTTGATGACGGTCGCGTCTGCGTCTATTTAGGACATATAAACGTATCAACAACGCTGAAGCTGCTTGAACACCAAATTAATTTTATATACAGAACGCATATTTCTTTAAGGATACGGCCAAAATAGCTTGAATATTCAGACTGGTTGCCTCAAAAACAATGAGGAGGAAGGAGGAGGAAGATGATGAGGAGGAAAGGCAGGGAGGTTAACCGGTGAAAGATATTGGTTTGCTACCCTGCACTGGAGGAAGAGGGTGAGTGGGTATAAAAGCGGTGGGTAAGAGAGATATGGGTGAAGTAAGCATAGTCACATCGAAGCCATATCACGTCACAATCATATCATGTCCCATACCAGCAAAATAACAGTCAATCGATCAGGCCCGTGTTTTTTTATGAAGCGGAACAGTGCCTGAGAGGCCTTCATCGCCGATGATCGCCGTGGCCAGTGATCTAGAATCTTGGTTTCACTCAGTGGGCGTCCATCTAGACGCTCCAGTGCACGGTAGAGACAGTATTTTTCCACACTTTATATGGGGCACTCACAAAGAATGTGGCCTTAAGTCTCGTCGCACCCGCAGTTCGCACATGCAGGGCTATTTCCCATGTGACGAATTTGAAAGCAGTGAACGCAGAATCTGCTAGAAAGGCTGACCAAAATTGCCAAGCTGAAGAATACAACACTTCGGTCGCTTTTCAATTGTTGCCGTATACTGGCAATTTTGACGAACTATAGACGGCGCTTCAGCCAATACAAATCGCTACCGTAAGAAGGACTCTATCGTTAGCAAGCCTCCGTGCGAAAACAAATTTTCTCCATTCAAATATTGAGTCACGCAGATTCTTTAATTTGAGGGCCTGATTTTGACCATTATGTTTACATGAGCAGATGTAAAACAGTGAACTGGCGAAAAAACGCGTATTGTAGGCTTGTGTCTACAACTCAATTATTCGAGTGAAACGACCCATCATCATCGCCAGCGCAGAATGCAATCATTATTATATTAAGGTCGCCAAGGCTGCGTCTTTCCGCAAGTTGGAAAGGTCAGATTATACGATCGCTTATCACGATCAATGTTGCATTATTGCGAGAGTAAAATTGTACAGTAGTAAAACTATTGCGTGACGGCTAATGTTAAAACCATTCAAGGTGTGTTTTTCTGTTCTAGCATGCTGACATTCCTGTGCAGGAATCCGAACATCAGTAGTTATCATAAGTGGCCATTACAGTACCAGTCATTGTAGTCATGCGCAGCCATCTCTTATTTTCTGCTTACGTTAGGACAATGAAACTATTTCCAAGCGTCACGGTTGCATTGCACCACCAATTAAGCGGACAAGTCCAGATTAATCTCAAAGAAAAGAGTGATTTAGCAAACTGTCTTTTCAAGAGGGTAAGATGACCTCTCTGCAAATGCTGCAAAGACATGATCATCAACATTATGATTGGCTTGCCTTTGTGAAGTGTAAAGCTGCGTTTTCATTGGGCAGGTGACGGCTCAAATGGATTGGAATCTATCCAACTTTTTTATGTCGTTGAAGTGCACAAAGGCACGGGATACTGGTACTAAACATTATTCGTTCCACCAAACTACCAGGAAAACATGAGAAAACGCATGCTATGAATAGCCACCAGCGTGTTGTGTGCTTTCCCCGAAAGAATTCTCCATCGGAGAGATTGTAAACCGGCCGCATTATGGTGTCGATAGCTTTAATGTTGGCAATACGTGCAAAAAACGTTGCAAAAACGTTTGAATGCGTTGATAAAAGAGTCGCGGAGGCACCACGTAAAGGTCCTCGTGCTGATACTGTTTCGTATACTGTACCGGCGTTCCATCTGAGCATGCGGTAGATCTCAGGCAAATTGCCATTAGGGAATTGATTGTGGTCCTGTTCACATGTTTAGTCATAACTTTAATTATTATTATACACAACACGACTTCTAGATATAAAGTTCACTGGATGTTCTCTGCCAATTTAGCAACATTTTACAGATGCGCCATTCGAAAATGATTTCTGTGCCTGATCATAGCACCCAACTTATATCGCTAAAATTGGTAGTAAACCTTTACGTGGCTGAAAATGCATGTCTTTCAATGTTGGTCTCAGTTATGTAAATTTTAAGTTGCTAATTGTGGAAAATATCGTTGCTGCATTTCACATTTCGTAACGGAAACCACGAAACTGATTTTCTTTCTAGGAAAGTCAGCTGACGAGTCTTACCGCTAAAACTTCAACAGATCCGATTCCCACTTCCACCTGTAAAATAAAAATAGAGAAGAAAGAGCAAATTATGTTTCGGTTGATCGTGATTAAGTTCGCAAAGCTAAGTTATCTGCACTAATTTTTATTACAGTAATAAATTTCTTGGCTAATAAATATTACTAAAATGTTACCTGAAATTAAGCAACTGAGGCCTATTTTAGGCAAATAAAACATCAGTGAAGGAATGCGTTATCGGTAAACTGAAATACATTTAGTTACGTGCAAAGAGTTCATATATTAAAATACTGCCAATATTAGATAAGAATATCCCGTAGATGGGTGTCTGACTGGTTGGATTCACGGCACATTATTAACTTCACTCCTTGTCACATTGCAAGCAGCGAAAAATATTATTTTGAAGGAAGAAAATTACAGAAAGCAGGAACGTTTGGAAATTTTCAAAGGAAGAGGAATAATTTTCTTAAACTTGCGCATTGGTCATCGTTTCTGCGATGCCTACACAGCCTACTACATTGATATCATGAAGTCGACAATAGGTCATACAATGCAGCTTGGATGCAACACTGAGCATGAGCCGATACACGAATCTCTGAAAGCTCGTTCTAGCGTTTCATTTTAACGAATTGCGTAGGTATGACGTATAGAACTGTGACAACATTCCATAGTACAAGGTACGCCAAAGAGTAAACTCTTCACAAAGCATGTATTGCTCAAGCAAGAGCATGAATTACTCGCAATTATGAACCTCTTCCTCCTTCAGCTGTAAGTTTTGATTGTGCATCACATTCAATTAACGAGTTCGTTGCACCTATAGACATCCACAGCGAATGTCGTGCAGCCTTTTCCACAGTTTCATGCATGCGACATTTGTTTGCCTTATCCAACGTTGTCACCTGTAGTGCTTATCGGATAGCGCTATCGAGAACATTGCTTCGACCGCGGCGGATATAGTGAGGGAATACTTTTTAAATATGGGTCCAGCAACCGAAGTCTAAGAAAAATTTCATTCTGTCGATTGCGCCTTCTTACTGCACCTCAGGGTAGTGCCATGTAACCTCTACCCCACAACTTTCCCACACTTTATTCCTTTACGTAGAATGTGCGTTATACTCAGCCTGGCCTGAAAGCACAAGTTTTTAGAACGAGCAGGCGCGTCTTGACGGTTGTCAGAATTTCTAAAAACCCAAGAACCCTATCATTTGTGATGAGTAAGAGTCAATTCGTTTAGGAGAGAATTAACATCAAAGCCTTAATTTTCAGCAAACCAAACTTCCCGTCTACTTCCTTTCATCAGAATGTTAGAGAGGTTGAGGCCATTGGTGTTAGGCAGCCTAAGGTTGTGCCCATGGGTTTCTCTCGCCTTTTTTGTTTTAGTGTTCAGCCAGTCTCTGACGGAAAAGGCTCATATCAAACAGCCACCTATCATTCTTACTGCCTTCAAAAACTCTTTCGCGTCTTTATTACACCTAGGAGTTAATAATGTTACGTGACTTCAACACTTTTTGAAAACATCGCACATATTTTTTGTATGAGAGCAACTCTTGTAAAAGATCCATAGTAATAAACAAAACTAAAAACAAAACTGAGACAGAGTTTGTACGTTTTGTTTTGTAACACTGCGTTTTATACCAGATTCGTGGAAGTAATACACAGCAAAGGGAGCAATAAACAGCCTTGCTGAAGTCCCCCTGTGCTCTGCACTATTAGGTCACGTAGTTAGTTATGAAAGCAGTCATGTAGCTAATTGCATACGCAGATTACAAAATTACGGTTTTGCGTCACTAATATACCGGCGACCAAATTTTGTCCTGCGTT
Source organism: Amblyomma maculatum (assembly GCF_055883805.1). Lineage (NCBI taxonomy): Eukaryota > Metazoa > Arthropoda > Arachnida > Ixodida > Ixodidae > Amblyomma > Amblyomma maculatum. Next base: position 80,431,326 of record NC_139348.1, read on the forward strand.
TTGACTCTGCACCCTTTTTCCAACTATATGTTCAAAACAAACTAGAATTCCGGTGGGGAAGTTTACAGTTTTAGTGCACGAATGGGAAAATGGTGTGTTAAAGCCGAATCAAATACTTACATAAACAGGCGTGTAACCATCACAGGTAAGGCCTTTCTTGCCCAAGCACTATCAAAGAAAAATTATGGTGTAAGACAGCTTCCAGAAGAACACGTTCAAGAGACTACTACAGTCTCTATATTCATGAGGGATTTATGAATGCTTTATTTCAGCCTGGCATTAACTTCAGCCGCTCAAACGTCGGGATCTGCATAAAACCTATAACTCGCTTCTTTTGGTTGTGCGGCATCACCCGCCATATTTCATCACGGGGTTGAAACATGGAGGTTAACTAAAAAAGTTCCACTTACGTCGCCAGCAATGCAGAGGTCTATAGAACGGAAAATGGCAGCTGTGGCATTAAGAGATACGAAGCATGCAGAGTGGATCGGAGAATTGACTCGAGTTAATGACATTCTAGTAGAAATCAAGAAGAAGAAATGGACATGGGGAGGGCATGTAGTTCGAAGAGAGGACATCCGATGGTGGCTTAGGGTAACAAATTGGATTCCAAGGGAAGCAAAACGGAGAAGGGGACATTCAGAGAGTTAGGTAGATGGTTGAGGTTAAGAGGTTCGCAGAGGTTAAGTGGATGCAGCTAGCACAGGATCGTGTTAATTGGAGGATTATGGGACGTGTCGTGACGCTGGGGCTATGTCGACCCGGCCTTCACTTGGTAGCGTGCAGAGACTCGGGGTTGAAGTAGGATTGAATCTTCGAAGTTGGTGAAATATGTACAAGCAGGTTTAATGGCACTTTGAGAAACTTATTTACAAGATTATTTACACGAAAAAGAAGGGTACATCAGCAAAATGACAAGCGTTAAGAGTTCATAGCGAGAAGCGACTGGATGAGCCGTTTACCCAGGGCCCAGAGCGACATTTCGTGCTCTGCAGCGTCCTTAAAACCCCCTATGTCCAGCCCCTCTCTGAAGATGCTGACCAACCAAATCCAGGGCACGCCCCTCAGGTATCGGCATCCAATCGAACACATCACTGCACTGATGGTCTGAAGCACTGACTGGTCCGGCATTCATTCGTTGGGCGTGATCACTTGTTGGCGGGAAAAGCTTGGGAACGGCGAGGAGAGGAGGTACATTTCTATTCTTCAGCAAAGAAACCACAGGCTGGTTCTGACAAGGGGTTTTACTTCTCAGAAACCCGAGTGCACGTGGCGCCGCATAGGGCTCCCAACATGGTCCCTTTTCGACAATTGCAAATCTTTCCTGCATTCCCGGGAAATCACTTAATGGCCGTATGAGTCATGCTCCTTTCTTGTCCTGCACGTCAGCGGACATGTCACTCTGTCGTCTCCTTTGGATAGGAGGCATTCATCACTGGAGGATAGCACTTCTCGACTGGAAGGGTGAACAAAAGAAAGAAAGCACTTCCTGCTATTTCCCTCAGTGGGACGTTTCTTTGTGTTTTTCCAGACGTTCTCTTGACAGGGTCAATTTGGCATTTGCAGGTTGTCCACAAAGCAAAACATGCTTACAAAACAGGATTCCTGGAAACAGGCTCACTTAGAGCCATTGGACCATCACCACATATTCACAAAACTTATCCATGCCCACAGGCGAACAATAGAGCGCGCAATTGCGGATGCTTGGTCGTAACAGCCTCCTCCCCCGCCAGAAGAGTCTCGGAGGGCAGCAGTCCCAGCTGCTGCATGAAGAGACGACTTAATGGCCTGCACGTGAACGCTTGAAGCTCGCTGTTGCTTGTCGCGTTGTCTTGATTGTTGTAGGCCAAATTGCTCGAGCTGTCTGAAACTCAACCACATGTCTAAACAAGCACTCGGCTCCCGTCTGAAGAGACCAGGTCAAAAGAAAACTGCCATTGTTGTTCGAGAAAAGCCCACTCTCAAGACGTTCAGGACCCACGTATTCCTAGAAAACCAAACGTGCTGCTTTACATAGTCACACATATACAAGCGCACGAAAAAAAAAAAACCTGATTATCAATTTGGATACATGGTGAGGAACATCTCGGACCGCTTAGAAAGAGCGGCTAAGCGCGTCCGCATTCCCATTTAACTTCCCCTTTTTGTATCTTATTTCAAAATTGCACTGCTGTAAAATCAAGCTCCACCTAAGAAGGCGACTGTTCTTCGATGTCGCAGTTTGCAGCCAAGCCAGGGGACAATGGTCCGTCTCTACGGTGAATTTGGCCCCTCCAAGATAACACTGCAATTTTTGAATGGCCCATACAATGCAAGCGCACTCTTTCTCTGACGCGCAATAAGCCCTCTCTCTAGAACTCAGTTTTCTGCTCAAGTAGAGCACGGGGTGCTCATTACCGTCGTCATCTCTCTGGCAGAGAACAGCACCTAACCCTCGATCACTGGCATCACACTGGACCGTGAATTCTCGGTCATAGTCTGGAGCTCGCAATACCGGACGGCTAATCAGCACAGCCTTCAGGTTTACGAAGGAGGCTTCCTTTTGTTCGTCCCAGACTACATTTGTCGGTTCTGTCTTGCGGAGAGCGTCGGTCAGAGGGCTAGCCAAAGCTGAATAGTTAGGGATGTAGTGATTGTAGTACCCAGTCAGACCCAGGAATGCTCGAATTTCCGTCTTCGTGCTCGGCCGCGGGTAGTCTGCTACCGCAGAAATCTTAATCTCGCTGGGTTTCCTGAAACCTTGACCTACATTGTGACCCAAGTAGTCCACGGTCGCCCTTGCCAGGCAACATTTCTCGGCCTTTACGGTTAGTCCAGCTTGACGCAAAAGGCTCAGTACAGCTCTTAGATGTACCATATGGTCCGCCCATGAGTCGGAAAAAAACCGCAATGTCGTCTAAATAAGGCACCGCGAATGTTTCACACCCCTTTAAAACCCTATCCATGAGTCGGGAAAAACAAAATGGAGCATTTTTGAGCCCGAAACTCATCATTGTTGGCTGGTAGCTGCCCGTCGGAGTGACGAAAGCCGCGTATCTGCTGGCGCGTTCAGTGAGCGGTACTTGCCAGTATCCTCGAGTAAGGTCCAGCGTAGTCACATATGCCGCTCTACTGACCTGTTCTACTCTCTCCTCAATATTCGGAATAGGATACACTTGATCCCTGGTGAGAGAATTTAGCTTTCGGTAGTCTACCACAGGCCTAGGGTCTTTACCTGGAGCTTCTACTAAGATCATAGGCGAAGCATAATCGCTTTCCGAGGGTTTTATTACTCCTAATTCCAGCATGCGAGTTACTTCCCTATCCAGAATTTCTCTTTGCCTTGGAGAAAATCGGTAGCACCTTGATCGCACTGGCACGTCTGAAGTCAGCTCAATATCGTGCTCAGTCAAATCAGTTCTGCCTGGCCTGTCCACGAAGCAGGCCTCAAACTCTGTTATTATCTCGCCCAGATCGGACAGCTGGGATTTCTTTAGTTCTCCTCTCTGCTCCGTCTTTTTGAGAAGCTCCTGAGCGTTGCTTCCTTTTCCGCTGAGGCAAATCAAGTTGTCCCCCATCTCCTCGGGAAGGTTTAACGTTAGATTTACCACGGCTTGCTCCATAGCTAAGTCCTCTCGGGTTCCACTTAGTAGTCTCGTGAGATTACTAGACACTGGCGGCAAGAGGTTACTCTCAAGAACGTCCTCATTCCGCGTCTCATCAAGCTCCCTTTCAAGTTGACATATCTGAGATGCCTCGCTCTCAAAGTTTTCTGACCTGCTATCTTCCGCATTTACCACTGTTTTAACTGCCGTTTCCTCCGCTGTGGATTTTTCTGGAATGAGCAGTGTAGCTAGTTCTCGCGCCTTTGAACGTGTTAAGGCTTGCACAACTCTGTCTCCGAAAAGGATGCCCCTCTTTCGCAGCAGCATGTCCGATTTGTTGGAGAACAAATACGGATAGCACTTAGGAAGCTTTCCTGAAACGGCAGCCTCGGTTGTTAATTCGCCGAAAGGGCCCTCGATGACCACGTTCGCGATTGGCAAGCACACACTCTGTTCCTCCACTACCTGGCGGATCCATGCACACTGTCCTGTATAGTCGGAGGGCGACACATACGCCGGATGGACAACATCCATCGTTGCGGCCGAATCGCGCAGTACCTTGCAAGGCTTCCCGTTGACTACTAGGTCATGCAGGTAGGGTTCTAAAAGCTGCATATTTTCATCGCAGTCACTGACATACGAGAAAGCAATCTTTTCTTTCCGGCAGTTGACGGCAATGTGACCCTGCTCATTACACCTAAAGCATGTGAGCGGCTTCCTAGCCTCAAGCTTATTCTTTGTGTTCTGCACGTTGGTCACTTCCCCACTTTTCTCACTGCCGTCCTTTCTAGGGAATTTGCCTGAAGAAACCTTCATTTCTTCGTTTCCAACTCTAGCAAAGTGCCTTTCCTGACGGTTTTTCACACTGAACTTGGGATTGCGGGGCCTATCCACTGCTGGGTTGCTGAATTGTCGGCGCGAAGCATACTCCTCAATAAGTTCGGCAGCTTCAGTTGCCGACTTAATTTCGCCTCGGTCCTGTAACCAATTTCTTTCTTTTTCTGGGAGGCAGTTATAAAACTGCTCCAAAAGAATTCGCTCGACTACAGCGTCCCTATCACTGTAGGAATCTGTGCTCTTTAGCCACTCGCCCAAATTTACTCTTAAATTGTACAGGAATTCAGGGTAACTCTCGTCTCTGGACTTAGTAGCGTTCCGAAAACGTTGTCTGAACGCCTCGGCGCTAAGCCTATACTTTCTCAGAAGGCAAGCTTTGACCTTCTCGTAGTTGTCCGCGTCCTCCTTGCTTAGCCGCGCGACAACCTCCGCTGCCTCGCAGGGCAGAACCGTCAATAATCTCTGAGACCACGTGTCTCGCTGGAAGGACAGTTTTTCGCAGGTTCGCTCAAAGTTAGCCAGATAGAGACCGATATCCCCTGATATCACATATGGCTGCATGTACTTTGACATCTTGAAATCTGCCTCCTTGTTGAGAAGAGGTACCGCTAGCTGGGGACAATTGCCCGACCTCTTGCTCAACTCTAGTTCTAATTTCCGGAGCTCAATTTCTTGGTCCAGCTTTTTTGCTTCTCTTTCACGCTTCTTTTCCTCTTTTTCCCACTCACGTTCGCGCTCCCTTTCCTCTTTTTCCCGCTCTTTCTGCTGTCTGAGCTGCTCCTTTTTTTGACCGATGAGGTTCCATGCTTCACTGAGCTCCTCATCATCGGTTCCCAGATCAGTGATTGCCTTTATAATCAAGGGTTTTCGTGCCAAACCACTTGTATCAATTCCCAATTCCTCACACAATTGCAACAGTTCCGGTTTCTGCAGCTTTTGTAGGTCCATGATCGCTCCGAGTGTCGGCTACTTCCAAAACAACAGTGCAAACTACCAAACCTAAAGGCGTTTCAACACTTTTTACCAGTTCTAAAATCTAACCCTGTTCTAGAACCTGGTCCACATCAGAAGAAAAGCCAAGCACTCACCCACACATGCGATCGATGTTCCGAGCTACTTTCTTGTTGGCCGATTGTTGCTCCTGCTTGTTGCTTGAGATGCCACCTCCGATCACTAGATGTTGTGGCTTGCAGATTCTGATCCACCTCCAATCACCAGATGTTGTGGCTTGTAGATTCAGATCCCACCGCTAGTCATCAGATGTTGTGGCTTGTAGATTCAGATCCCACCTCCAGTCATCAGATGTTGTGGCTTGTAGATTCAGATCCCAACGCTGGTCACCAGTTGTCGTGATGCTGGGGCTATGTCGACCCGGCCTTCACTTGGTAGCGTGCAGAGACTCGGGGTTGAAGTAGGATTGAATCTTCGAAGTTGGTGAAATATGTACAAGCAGGTTTAATGGCACTTTGAGAAACTTATTTACAAGATTATTTACACGAAAAAGAAGGGTACATCAGCAAAATGACAAGCGTTAAGAGTTCATAGCGAGAAGCGACTGGATGAGCCGTTTACCCAGGGCCCAGAGCGACATTTCGTGCTCTGCAGCGTCCTTAAAACCCCCTATGTCCAGCCCCTCTCTGAAGATGCTGACCAACCAAATCCAGGGCACGCCCCTCAGGTATCGGCATCCAATCGAACACATCACTGCACTGATGGTCTGAAGCACTGACTGGTCCGGCATTCATTCGTTGGGCGTGATCACTTGTTGGCGGGAAAAGCTTGGGAACGGCGAGGAGAGGAGGTACATTTCTATTCTTCAGCAAAGAAACCACAGGCTGGTTCTGACAAGGGGTTTTACTTCTCAGAAACCCGAGTGCACGTGGCGCCGCATAGGGCTCCCAACATGGTCCCTTTTCGACAATTGCAAATCTTTCCTGCATTCCCGGGAAATCACTTAATGGCCGTATGAGTCATGCTCCTTTCTTGTCCTGCACGTCAGCGGACATGTCACTCTGTCGTCTCCTTTGGATAGGAGGCATTCATCACTGGAGGATAGCACTTCTCGACTGGAAGGGTGAACAAAAGAAAGAAAGCACTTCCTGCTATTTCCCTCAGGGGGACGTTTCTTTGTGTTTTTCCAGACGTTCTCTTGACAGGGTCAATTTGGCATTTGCAGGTTGTCCACAAAGCAAAACATGCTTACAAAACAGGATTCCTGGAAACAGGCTCACTTAGAGCCATTGGACCATCACCACATATTCACAAAACTTATCCATGCCCACAGGCGAACAATAGAGCGCGCAATTGCGGATGCTTGGTCGTAACAGACGGGTCTTCATCCTGAAGAAGTTATAGTCCACTGATGAAGATGATGACCCTCTGAAAATCGGTAAGCCACAGCAAATTTCGAGGGAAACGCATCATGCACCGTTATGCATGCCGCTACAACTTAAATGGCTCTAATTGTCTGCAGATCTCCTGGCGGATGTTCGTTCGCTGCATGTAGTTTGCCGCTTCCTTAATCAGCAGTCGTTTTACCCATGCCTTTATTATTTCAAGTCCACTTTTTAACAAATAGGGCTAAGTACGCGACATAGGTACGTCACCAAGCTTTATCAAAGGAGTACAAACTTGTCTGTGTGACCTAGAAGTATGCCGGTGTGATTTCCCATCATCCAGCAATTTTAAACTTAGCTCACTGGATCTATAAATTCCCATCCAGTCATTTAATTAATGCTGCCACGCCATCGTCATGCGACGTTGTTGATTACGGCAATGACGATGAACTGTTATTGATTTCAGCCCCACATTTTACCGATTACCTTTACAAAAGTGAGCGCAATATCTTAACAGCCTCCTTTTTGAATAAAATGTGAGCGGTAATAAATGTGCTTGTTTAGGAAAATTCAATAAAAGTTTCTTGATTTTACCAGGATTGGTTCTCTCTGTCCTATTATTTGCAATATGATTTTTTTTTGCTCATAACGCCTCTTCATGAATTCATAAATAATATATTACCCAGCACAAATTTAACCACTGCGGCGCTTTGTTCACACAAGTTAGGTGCATGTAGCAAAGGTGATTACAGCGTTCTTTAAGGAAGGGGCGTTGCAGCTCGGCAGAAAATTCATTCTTTCTCTCATTAACGTGCTTGCAGGATCTACTTTTGTGAACTCGGGACACCTCAGTTGGCGTTAAGCGAGCTGTTTAAACCAGAAACGCCATATGCCTACCCCTGTCCTCGAAGCGAGATTAAAGGGGCCCAAAACAGCCATAGCAATACAGTTTCCCTATGCCTAGTATGTGAAAGAATGTCGATGTAAGATAACCTTCCCGCAAAAAATTTTTTAAATGCGGCATTTGGAAGCAGAGTTATTTGCAATCAAATTTTGAATATCTGCGCCTTCGCGGCTTCCTCCTCTTTTCAACTTTTTAGCGCGCGCAAAGGCTGGCCCTCCTCCAAGGCCTCGCCCACTGACACGTCACAACTGACGCATCTGCGCTTTTACTTTTTTTGCTTAGCGCCGCACGCCGCAACTTCCGTTTTGTCGCGCTTGCTTGCCGATGCGCCGCCGGGGGCCTCTTGTCGTCTGCTTCATCGTCATCGCCCTTCGGCACGAACTCGCAAGTTTTATTGCCACGCTATACATCCCTGGCGTTGACCTCACCTTTGATTTTGTGTTACGTCGTGTGCGCGACGGGTGCAGGACAGTTTTGGGCTAGACTGGTGGCTCTCTTGAATTCGCGAAGGCAGTTATCGAAGCGCTGAATTGTTGTTGACGGGACATGAGCGGGAGGTTGTTACAGTGTGCAGTCCCTGGCTGCGAAGGTATTGCTAGTGACGGGAGGAAAAAAATTCTGCATCAAGTGCTTCAAAACGCCAACCTCCGGAAACAGTGGCTACAGCTCATCGGATAGCCAGCATCGGCGAACTAAGCGTTTATCTACGTTTGCTTTACCAGGATATGTGGTTCGCGATTGGGGGATCCCAACAAGACTGAGTCAGCGTGACGGAGCGGTACCAACGCTGTTTCTTCCAACCCTGCCGGTAAGTGTAAAATGAAAAGATTGTGATAATATCAGCTTTAGACGCGTTATCCAAGTAGTGTGGATTTTTTTTAACTCAGGCGATCTTGCTCGACGTTGTGGCATGCATATAGCAAGATTTGTCATGATCACTGTGAACTACACTGCTCAAAATAAACCAGTGGCGAGCTTACGATGGGATTTTATTTTTTAATGTTACGCTAGTCGACCCCACGCACCAATGCACCCATATAAGCCGTATACTATCATCGTCGGGGTTCAGCAGCGGATTCTTCAACGGCGTGTACTTATGGGGGTCGAGTCCCTTCTCGGTACTCATTCGCCGAAGTCGCTTTTCGAGCTCGGGGTCCATAATATCCGTACCGCAGCAAGAGCATGAGATGTTAGCGAAACACTAGAAATTCAGAATCAAGATCGCAGAGAGCGGTCTTCCGGGCGTTGTGGAGGGAAACTCTCTCGTGCACCTTGCCCGAACCGCCCGAACCTTGAAACCTTCGTGTTTAGGCTCCTCTTGCGTTTGACTATACGATGCCCCTTCGTGAAAGATAACGATCGATTGTAAAGAAAAAAAAGGAAGGGGATGAGGAGAAGGGGACTGCGTAGTTGTGCGCTGGGGGGTAGTTTGTCAGCCGCGGTTCGGCGTCAGCTGACTGCAACGGAGAACGCGCGCGCCGACAGGAAGTGAACAAACTCTGTTCGGTGCCCGATTATTATCGCAGCCTGACTCCCGCCCTGTAGCATTTTTTTTTTCGTTTTTTTTTTACGCCATGTGGTGTTTGTACAGAGCGCACTCTGGAATGTCGCGCGAATGGAGCCGCGTCGAAGTTCACCAACCGAGGCAACCAGGAAAGAAACACGTGAAACCGAGATGGGCGTTGATAAGAAAGAGAAGAAAGGAGGGACACTGTCAGGAATGAAGAGATGGAAACAGAAAAAAAAAAGTGCCAAGAGGCTTTACCCTTCAGCAAAAAGGGGGGAGGGGGTGGGGGGATCGCAAAATAAACGTTATCACTCGCGTGAACAGTCACTCAAAGTTGTGCCTCTTTATCCCTAAGCGATCAGCTGCCGATCGGAAGTGTAAGAGTTGGTTTTGACAGGAGCATAGACAGGAGTTGTACACAACTAGATTTTTCCTGCGGAAAGGGCGGGGGGGGAGATAAACCGCAACAAGGGAAGAGGACTTCTCCAAATGGCTCACCGACAGCAATAAGAGCAGGAGCCTTCTCCGGTTCCTAACGGAAAATAATTTGCACGGGTTCTTATAATATGTCTTATGACAAGCTTGCGTAATAAAAAAAGAAAAAACAGTGCGCACATGCAGTAGTGCAACGATCGAGTGACACAGTTCGGCAAAATGTTACCAGTGGCTCACAAATGCACATTTATTTTTGTCCCAGATTTTCCAGGAACAGCGGGTACAGATCATCAGCCAGCTGGATGGAATGGAAGTGGACCTCGCAGGAGATGGGCGTTGCGACTCCCCGGGCTACAGCGCCAAGTACTGCAAGTACAACGTTGTTATCATTCAGACTGACCATATTCTACAATGGGAACAGGTAAGAATAGGAGAGGTAAGGCAATGCTGCGATACGAAAATTGGCAAGCTGCAATTCCTATTAACTGAGTGAAGTCAGCTGTAGTGCCCAATAGTGCCAGCATGGGGCCTGGCCTCAACTAACGAGTCTCAGTGCAGTCTTTAACAAAAGGCGCCAATTTCTGCATATTATTAGGAGAAATTTATTTCGGCCTCACCAAGAGTGCACTTGGCAAGTGCTGCTTGCATGTCTATATATAAAAAGAATCAAATTAATCATTATATAATACAAACAATTGAATTACAAAATGTTTCATCGTTGCAAACCATTGGGGAAGAGGTACATTTGCTGACATATATTATTATGTAATGAGGTTTTAATTTAATCTATCTACAAACTGCCACCCAGCTATCTGGACACATTGCAAGAGCAGCAAATCGCCCATACAGCACTACTTTGATGCTTGACGCATTAATAAAGATGCATGCAGTAGCTTGCTTTAATAATTAGGGCGAATACATGGTAATAACATTATTCTATACTGCATTTACTAAGTTAAAAGCTGTGAGCAGGTCAAAGGGCTGTGAAGCAATAGAACCATGGATCCAGACAGTCACAAGTCTATGTTGCTGCCCTGGGCCAGGGTAATGATGACCTGATCATCAGCATGTAGTGCAGCTTGTTGAACCACATATGCGATAAGTGTGATGGCCATGATAGACCATACAGCAAATGCCTGCATTAGCTCCTTGCAAACAGGCAATGGATGAGCGGAGGTAATCTGTTTTGTATAGGTTTTTTTTTGTAAAGTTTTTCACTTTGATGTTGTTTGGAAGGTGCACGGCTCACACTTGTGGCATTTGTCAACCAATGATAAATTTAAGAGATAGGTAATGCAAATAGAACTTCACGGAAAAAACTTTTTACACATCCGCACATTACAGCAAGACATAGCGAAGAAAGAAACCCATAATGAAGTGAAGAAACAACATAACGTAAATGTGAGTGCTGAGACTGCGAGATTATTTAATACTGAGGCAGCTTGGTTATAACGCCAGTAAGAAACACAAAAACAATGGGATGTTCTATACTTTCTTATACTGACAATTGTTTGGTCAACAACACCTCTTAGATTTCTTGTCTTTTAACGAATATGTTGCTAAAACTGTTTTCAACTGCAATGCAGCAGCTGTAAGCAGGTTCAGCATCTATGATTGACTAGAATACATACCAACACTACCAACTCATCAGTCAAATATATATATACCGTCGGCGCGTTGTTTTTCCTTCCGCTTTGCATTTAATGCTCTTTATTCCAATAATCATCATAAGAGGAATTCCTGTAAATGTCAACAGTACAAACATGAAAAAAAATGTTTGCCTTGCACTCGCAGACTGTTCGCTCCTTTAAATGCTATATATATATATATATATATATATATATATATATATATATATATATATATATATGTACATTTTTTACAGATTCATGTGCTTTCAGGAAGCTAAACTGCATTCTCATGAACTCCCTGTTCCTGAAGGACATTCGACAACTCTCCCCTAAAGCCCGAACATCCTCCCTTGAATCATTTCATAATTTGGTCATCAGATTTGCTCCCAAATCAATTGCATACTCGGATGATGGGATGCAAGCAAGGTAAGTTGAATGAAAGAGAAGGATATGACATTATTTTTTACTCCAGTGCCAGTACGCATTCCAACTTTTCTGCATTGCATATGCAAACAATCAATCCTTGCATGAAGCATTTAATGTATGTTCATAATATTGTCATTGTAAAAGGAACAGAGGCCAGAGGAAATAGAACTCAGTAAAAAAAAAAAAATCAGAAGTTCATCTATGAAAGCCTGTGCTTCATTCGCACCATATCCTTTTCCTCCTTTTGATTCTTCAACTTGCTAAGTAGCCCAACTAAGCAGATCGCGTTTAGTTAATGCTACAATAGCCACTACGACCAGCACTCCCCTTAGTACAGTGCTTGATCTGGAGCTGTCATGTTATCAGGCCAGGTAATATGAGACCTTACAATTACGACTCACAGGAGTCAATTCTGACATCTGCCAAAAAAGGGCACCCACTATGTCAAGTGAATCCCAACTCCTGCTCAAAGTATGCACCCAATGAGAAATTTTCGACGATCCTTCCATCCTGACATTAAATACTCTGCTGTAAAATTAGCTGAACCTATCTTGTGTCTTTCTCTTCGAATCTCAAGACTGCTGCCATGTCAAAGGTAGTTTTCATGCATTTTGAGGAGACTGCGGTGCACACTTCTGACATTCTAAGAATGCTTCATATAATATCGTAAAAACATATTTGCTAGCATGGTAGCACTAGCCATTCTATAATCCCCTTCCACAGAAAAAGTGAGACAGGAGGCTGCAGACTGCACAGGCCATCTAAGGGTCCCCATTGGAAGTCACTGCTCTTATGTTAGAATAGACAGATGGGATGACATAAAGAACGAAGTTGAGGACAAGCATGAAGCGCAGGCTGAAAAAACACCTCGTCTCTCTTTTGTGCGCCTCATCTCAGTGCAGTCCCAAGACAAAGGCAGTTTTTAAAGAACTGGAAGTTATCAGCGCAAGTTTCCGACCCCTCTAGAACCATCTCGAATGTCCAGAGGCTACTGCATTGAAGCTGCAAGAATGCTCTTGACCACTTGAACTAATGATGATCGCTAGAATACAACAGCAGGGAGAACACATGTGATTCACGATATGATGTTGTATAGCCCATGTCATACATTCATTTTGCTGCTTGGAGATCATTGCATCACATTCTTATTTCTAAAGGCGCTGAACATAGTAGCTAAATCAGAAGCAATTTCTGCTGCAGTGTTGTGAATATAATGCATAATGGTTCCTTATGGTAGCCTCTTCTGTATAATTTTGCTGGTAGGCAACAAGAAACACATTTTTTTCCAAAGTATGAAAAATTAATTCATATTTACCTTCTTTATAGGTCACATCTGGCTGTAATTCACTTTAATGAAAATTCCTCAAGGCTCCAGGCACACACAAAAAAAGGAGATGACCGCTGGAAAGTAAAGATGGCAAAAGCAAGGAAAGGACATTTCAGTGTCGCTCCAGTGAAAACGCAGCCTACATTTTGTAAGTTCAAAGTTTGTTCTACTTATAATATTACACGAAAAACTAAGTGCACTGTTGTAATCTCGATGACTATTTCATGCAGCGTACGTCCACAAGCTCCTCCAAGATGTGGAGAAACGGTCTGAGGGCTCTACGCACAGAGAGACAGCTGCAAGCACAGCTTCAGGGCGTCACTTTATGACGGATGCCTATGAAAGACCGTCAAAAGAAGATCTGATTGCTGCTCACAGACACAGATTTGCTCTTCACAATGACTAGTCAATTACACAGTACAACTGTCAGTGTGCTTAACCTAAATGCTAAACATACTGGCATCATTTTTTTTAAATACACAGCGCAACAAACTTAGGACAAGCGAGTAGACGGGAACAGCGCTGACTATCAACTGCATGATTTATTGAAAGAACACTAATATATACAAGAATGCTCTGACAACCAAGTGCGCATGTTCGCAGATAAAACAACATTTCAAGTTTTATTTGCGAACATGCACACTTGGTTGTCAGAGCATTTTTGTATATATTCGTGTTCTTTCAATAATCATGCAGTTGATAGTCAGCGCTGTTCCCGTCTACTCGCTTGTCCTATGTTTGTTGCGCTGTGTATCTTTAAAAAATGATGCACCAACTAGCTGAACTCACAGTTCTTTTGAGACTGGCATCAGCGCCGCAAAGCATTGGCCACTGGAGCCAAGAAAATTGTTTCAATATGTTTGCTGCGGCTGACAATAGCTGGAGCGCAGTTTCATATGACTTTTGTTGTCTGAGTGAGTGCAATCTTGTACCCATATCTCTGCGTTTTCCTTGTGGCTGCGGCTAAGCAAAATTGCACACAAAACATGTTGTTGTTTGCTTATCGCGGCAACTACACATGGTGTGCGACCGCTCGCAGGCCTTTCAAGTATTATATCAAAGCTGCCACTTGAAACAAAAGTAAAAAAGGCAGAGCAACTGTGGGTTCAAGGTGTGTAAGGCTAGATTGCGAATAATTATGTCAGTCAGAGTTTTTCAGCTTCTTGAGGTGAGGCCAAACTAGAAGTAAATGGAAATTTCAAGTGAGCCGGCTTCACAAGTGACCATGTAACATCTCTCTTTTCATGGGCTTGCTGTTCCCCATCCGTTAAGCTACACAGTTTACAAGACAACAGTGTAATTATGCTGATTATTATTGTGTGCGCGAAATAATACAGTGTTCTTAGCGGCAATTTAAACTGCTGAGCGACTCAATCAACTTCATTCAGATTTTTTTCCTCCTGTCGACAGAAAAACAAAGGCTAAGGTAGGAACAAAAGGCTACTAATACAGTATCTTGACGAGGTTTTTACCCCTGTTTGACAAGGACGACAGACAGTCATATTTTTACAGTGATCTGCTAGCGAAAAAAAGAAAACATCAGCAAGTAAAAGAAATGTGCAATATGGACAGGTGCTGTGTCGGAAACAAAGTGTGAGAAATGTACATGTATTTACATTCACTTGCCACTGACTCTTGTACACACTTTGAGTATCTTTAACGCGCAGAACATAAAAGAAAGACATGGTGACAAAAAAAATATTAAAGTGTCACATACATTCGAATGTACACCGGCTCAAGCATCAGAAACAACAAGGTGGTCAGTTATAAAACTATGAAAGCACTGTTTTTCGCCGAGGAGAGCAATTCTCTAGGAATAATCTCGAAATAAAGTCGTTTTCTTTGTTTCTTCGGTGCGTCCTCATCACTGCACGTCATATTGAAACCTTGCAAGGGCCAGATACAGCATGCGTATCCTAATACTACATGTTTACCGCGGCGGCTTGTACCTCTCCGGCTCTACCGCTCAGTCGTTTGTGGTGAAACTACGCACGGAGCTTTGATATTACGGTAAACTTTATTTGCTCGTAGGAAGTTAGGTAAGGGTGCTTAATTCGTTGCTGCTGCGTACAATGCAAACCCGCAGTCTGTACCGGGATCGGGGCCGAAAGCCGCCAACGCCGGCGCACGATTCCGCGAGTTCGCGCACGGCCGAGCCAGGTAGGCGCAGTTGTCTTAGGTAATTTACTATAAGGCAAAAGTTTATAACCTACTACGAGACAAAATGCAACCTCCGTGAGTAGTTTCACGCAATCAAGTCAACGGTTAAGACGGTAGGATTTTAATAGCCGCCACAGTATTGATGCATCACAACAATGACTAACTCATTGCACCTGTGAAACCGTCGCTTATCTGTGCGCTATGTTCAAGCTAGTAAACACATTACTTACCAGCGTATGTTGTCGCCTTGACTTGATCCGAGGTGCGTATTTTGGTTTGGTGGACACAGGAACGGAGCAGCGGTTGCCTCCGAAATTTTGCTGCACTACGTAAGGCGCAGTGGATTGGGGCACGACATTTAAAGCACCGACTTAATGCTGTAAACCTGTAAGCCGACTTCGAAGTTCATTTCGCATGGGCGACACAAGAAACGAGAACATTCACAGGCGGAAAGTGCTCCGCAAGTACACTGCAAGGAACTAACACGAGACCGCCGCTTGCGACCGCGCCGCGATTGCCGTGGTGCCTGCGCGAAGGGCAAAGATGCGCGCGTGCGCGCGCGAGACCGGAAGTGCAGGAAAAAAAAGCTTTGAAAAAATGTTTCTGTCTACAGAACATCCTAATTTTCTTTCCTGATAATTAAAACTTAAGCGTATTTCAATTTTTTCTGGCATAAGCGATAGTTTAATGGCTGTGTGACGTCGCAAAGAAGCAGACCAATAGTCATTCGAAAACGCATGCACGTAACAGCGTTGCACAGAGGAGGAGGAGGACTGGCAAAAGTCGAAGGAAAGAACGCGCCAACTTTCGAATGGGGTTGTGGGACCTGCACTGCGCGTAGACGTGTATTATTGCGTTCAAATGTGTATCGCAGCATAATCTAGCGACTGAGATAGTTTGTGAGGAGTGCTCGGGAGGTGTTTGTGGGCCCCTTTAACTCATGTCTTAGCCGATACGCTTATAGGCCTTTTCAAGACGCACTCATCCATGTCCTGATTTTACCGAATGCTAATGAATAAACTCTGGCTCGTAAAAATAGAGTGGATAGCAGATCGTTGCTTATTGTGGCTGTTTGCTTTATTAAAAGCATTTACTGCCGTAATTCCTCTCTCTTATTAAATTACTTTTTAATTTACATAAAGCAGCAATTAGTGAAGCTATTTTGAACTGGATTCAAGCCTATCTGAACAATCGCAGGTAGGTTGTGCGTTTAGGTGGCTGTTTCTCTTCGTCAACATTAGAAGTGTTCTGTGGTGTTCCTCAAGGATCGGTTCTAGCTCCATGAGTGTTTTTAATTTATAATAACAATATTAACGAGGGTATTGAGTCCCCTGTAGAGTTGAAGCTTTTTCTAGACGACTGTTTAATTTATTCTCGAATAACTAAAGCTGATGACCAGATCAGAATAAATCGAGTCCATTGTTTGCATTTTTGGTGCGAAAAATATGTAATGAAAAATAAATAGACAGATTAAATTTTACGCATATTAAAAATAAAAAGAGTGTTAGGTTATTTAGTTATAATGCTGGAAACAAGAAGCTAAAAATGTTAATACCTTCAAATATTTAGGAGTCACAATTACAAATAGTCTCCAGTGGCATAAACATATTAGTAACGTGTGCTCAACAGCTTTACAAAGATTTTACTTTATGCGAAAGAAATTAGAATATGCAACAATAGATGTCAAATTATTCGCCTACAAAATGTTCATACGCCCATCTTTGGTGTACGCCTGTGTTGTCTGGAACCCCCACCAAAAAGGTTTGAAACATAAACTGGAACATATTCAAAGAATGACAGCTCGTTTTATTCAGTCAAGATACAGAAGAATGGACTCAGTGACGGAAATAGTAAACATGTGTGAACTCGAGTTACATGTAATTCGAAGGCAAAAATTCAGATAGAAGTTTTTATTTCTGATACTGCAAGGGCATTTAAAGATAATAAAAGATAGATATATTCACTCCCCGGGAAAACGGAACACCAGAAAAAATCACACTAGAGTAATCAAGCCATATGACACACGTGTTGATGCTTTTCACAACGCTTTTTTTCCTTATGTTATCGATCTTGGAATGCTTTGCCAGCTGATATTGTTGAGCATACGGATTCAACGATTCAGTGATATTTTGTTTCGTGTGCGTTCAACTTAACGTTAATAATTTGTCATGTATTGCATTGTATACCCTCCCTGTATCAACCCTCAAGTGACGGTTAACAGAATCAATAAAAACAATTGCTGATGAAAATTGCCATTTTTAATGGAAAAAAATCGGTCATTGTAGTGGTCATAAAAATTAGGGAGGGTAGGCTGAAACTGTGAGTACCACGGAACCTTAAAAATACTAAATGGTTTTGTTATCATATGCCTTTAAATTGTTCTGAGCCTAAAACCCTATGGATCATATATGTGTGTTCTATTAACCGGCTGGGAGTGATTGTGATGGCGTGCGTCATATAAAAGGTACTTTCGGCGCTATATTTTGACCAATGAAACAGTTACCGGAGGTTCTAATTGCCATGTGCGTGTCTAGAGGGTACATAAGACAACGTCTCATCAGTAAGCTCAGATACGTAAAGGATGACATACGGGTTCTTTGTACAAGGCTGACAGCGCTGTTATAACGAGGACAGTAATTGTTTTGTCTAGAAAAAATATATTTGTAAACGGGCTCGTAAATTAAGGCATACGTCATAACTACTGTTATCCCTTATTCAACCTGCGCTAAATTAATCTATGAAAATTGTTTACAGCATTGTAAATGAGGCAGATATCTAATCGCTTTAGCACTTTAGAAATTTAGTAATAGTGTTGCGCTGGAAATATAAAACTAGATTTGGAATATGTAGCTGATAAAATTGAGTTACCTGGGCAAATGGTGTCGTTGCTTGAACGCTGATGAAAATGGGCTCCCCACAAACAACTTTTCGGTCGAAATTAAGCTCTGAACAGTTAACATTCAGTATTCCACCTGTGATGGTGCCGATTCCACCGCTGAGGGCTTTACAGAGGTTGACAATTAAGGGATATACAACTTCTGCAAAAGACAGCATTCAATTATCCGCAAATATGTATGTGTAACTAAAATGCTGAAGCATGCAGACTAAGCCTTTACTATTTCGTATAAAACGGTACTTGGATGAAAAGTGTAGGGCTTATCTGTTGCTCTTGCTTGATCAGAACCTGTTTAAAAAGTCCTCTAGTCTTTGCGAAAATTGTCACTTCCCTGACTGAAATCGTATTGAAACCTTCTGTACCTGGAATAGTTAATATCTGCTGATTTGAATGAGAAGTGCAATTTATGTTACCTTTCGTGAACAGCTGAAATAGTGATTATTGTTCGTTTCTTTCCTCCTAGATGAGGCGGGGTGATTTCGACGTGACCATAGACTTTGCAATTCATTTTCAGTAAATATTTTTGGAGTAACTGAAGGCCCTTTTAAAATCGGGTTTTTGAAATTTCTTTTACGAGGAGGTTCAATTAGCGGGAGTTATTTAAACATTGCTTACCAAAATCATTAGTCTCGGCTCGCAGCAGGAATTTCAGGAACTCAATCAGCAAGTACCTTTGGGATTCAATATCAAGTGTAGCAAGCCCAGAAAATGCGCACTGAAATGTAAGGCCAGAGAAATGCAACTTGGCGTCAAAGCTACTTTGCGGCAAATTAATCAATAAATAGTACACATTTACATGGTGCTATCAATTGATGTACGACAATAAAGCTTTTACTTGTTGTTTTTCTTCTATTAGCGAGAAGGAAAGCCACACCTGTTTTCTCTTCTTTGCGGATAGAAACAAATCCCATATTTGATGAGTGATTTTTGCATATATTTCTTGATATCTATATTAACATGTGAAAACAATACGTCTGTGGGGGTCTAAATGCTTTATGTTACCGGAACAGTGATATAGGGCCATAGTCATGACAATGATATAATGCCTGACACGAGGGTTTATATCCTTTCTTCATCATTAGGAAGCATGACTGAATGACTGATACAAATGTAGGGTAACGCAGTAAAAAGAAAATTTGATAGATGTTATATTTTTGCAAAGAAAAAAAATTGGCCTTACCTTGATTAAATC